>NC_088334.1:30715000-31017500 GCF_036884655.1 Musa acuminata AAA Group | reverse complement strand
TCCATGAACAGAGTCAATTCCAGAGCTCTCGTAGCCCCATAAATTAACTGATGGTTAAGTCATCCTCCTTGTTGTATCCAAGACGAAAATACTGTCGCGTAAGAGACATCAAACTAAGCGACAGTAGACTCAAGATGATGCAACTTATCTCTTTATTAGGAAGAAAAAGAAAGGTAAGGCTTCCGAAAAAAGAAAGATATTGAGTGCATGGAGAATCTCATGTACATGATTACAACAAGTTTGTCCGACCCAACTCATCCTACTTTTCTCTCTTTAACAACTTGGAGTGAGCAAGGTATCAGATAGTTATTAGTTTAGCGTCTGCCGACACTATCAGTTTAGCATCTTCAATCAGTGCATTCTTCTTCTTCTAGAAAATAACGCACGAAAACAACTGCTCAGAGTGTGATATCAGAATTGATGTTTCCCTCTGTGTATATATAATATATGAATAGCAGCCAGAGGAGACTGATGAGAGAAACTTGAGAACAGCTTGGAATCAGAGGGTTTGGGTCATAACAAGGACACTGGTGAATGGACAAGAGAAAGACCTGGGACCGAGCTCATTATTAGGGGCAAGTAGAGGGAGAAGCGTGAGAGGCCAAACATGGAGTCGGTTGGAGGAAGGATTGGGAGCTGATGTCGGATATGGATCAACTAGTCTTTAGATGACGTTGGAGCTAAGGAAATTAATGGGCACGCGCACGCGCGCGCACTACCATAGATAACTACTCTAGACCGTCCCATGCTCCGAGCAATGATTGAAAGGAAAGAGACGAGTCGATACCAGGAGGGTTCTCCAGGAACCCTAAGACATTGTTTGGTTGGATTTGGATTTCCTGTCGTATACAAACATATCATAAATCATATTGAGATATTTTACGTGTCATATTTGTGAGCTTGTTATCTTGCATAACTTGAAAGTTAACATATCATATTTGTCATATTTTATATCCTAATACTATCATGTTGGACTATCTTCTTAGTTAGTTTTTTAAAATAAAATCTTATTTCTTTTTTGCTACCAAAATTATCTTGATTTATTTTTTTAATTAATTCATTTAAATTATATTTTTAACTACTTGACACTAGTACCATATTAAAAATCTGAATATTAATGATGGATATAAGTTAAACAAGTAAAGATTGATACATATCAAATTGGACATCAATTCAACCTAAACATTTAAGTTTTTTGGTTACAAGTCTAACTTAATATATATAATTTAACCCTTTCCATCCTTAACAATATGAGACTATCTTTTTAATTTATCTTTTTTCACCTCAAACACATAAATTTAACAAAGGATGATTTTCATAGAAAATACTCATATTTTAAGTATTTTTCAATCGATACCCTCCATATTTCAAAAGGTATCCCTAATTTTAAACGGTACCCCTAATTTAAAAAAAATCTAAAATACCTCTCAAAATTTTTTTTGATAATTTTTTATCCTTTTTTTTACTAGTTTTAAACTATTATAGTATCTTCATTTAGCTCGTTTATAGTATTTTTCAATAATACTTATAATATTTTTATTGAGATATTAAAAATACTATAAATACTTTTGAAAAATACTATAAATGATATCATATTATATCTCTTTCGATTGTCATTACTCGTAGATTATTATAATATCATATTTTTATACTTTTAATTAGTTTGTTTGAATTTAGAAGTTCATTTGAATTAATTACAGTATTTGTGATTAAATTTTATAGTATTTTTTATTATGATGGTTAAAACATTATAACAAACTAATTTTTTTATTTCTATTTGTCTGATATTGATCTTAAAATATTATAAATATTATCTAAATCATAGTATAATACATCAAATGATTTCTAATGTATAATTTGGCTCATTTATAGTGCTTTTGTTATGATGATCCAGACACATACATCAAATTATCTCTCAAATATTTAAATTTGAGAGATAATTTAAATATTTTTTAAATTACAAATATTATTAAAAATGACGGCATCAATTGAAAATGTCTAATATATAAGTATTTTGAGAAAAATCATCCTATAACTAACACATCATATATTTGTTGGACTATTTTAGAAAAACTGATGAAGATGCTCTTCAACAAGCTGAAAGCATATTACGGCATTGTGCTTGTGGAGAAGAAAAGGCAAAAAGAAGTTTCAAGATGCACATCGCACTTTGACAGCATTGTCAACAATCATATCTCTTTACTAAGCGGAACTTTCAACGGACAATATATAGCATCGTTTCCTATCCCCTTTAGTTAAAGGACGGAACGTTTATTCCCTTTCGACAGTAATAATTTTATTCTCTTTACTAAGAGGGCCACATGTTTAATACAAGTATTTCCGTCGATCTTTCTGTAATTTTAAGATACCCGCTTCGACGCCCGCGTTAGACTAACGTGGAGCACTGAGACGTTACCGGGTCCCACATCGCAGGCAACAAATACTTTCTCCCGCCCAATCCTTTCGCGTTGTAGCTGGCCCCGCTTGACGGGTCCACCAGGACTTTACCCGGGTACCCGGGATAAGCACCGCTGCCGAACACCCCCGTGCACGCTGTCACCGCCTCCAGCGGCGCATCCGCTGGCCCCTGGTAGTAGCCGTCGCCGTTGGGGTTCGTCGCCGCCCCAGCCAGCAGCGTCGCCAGGTTGATGACGACTCCGTCCATCCCCACGTCGCCGTTTGGAGCTACCAGCGGCGGGGTCTGCGGCCCGTAGAGCGGTTGGTGGAAGGGCCACGCGCACTGGCCCGGGCATTGGCTCGCCGAGTCGCCCACCCAGACGAACCCGGCCGAGCCCGGAAGTCGTCCGTGCGTCCCGCACCGGCTCGAGCAGAAGCCGTCAACCGCCACGTCCGCCGCGGTGACGACCACGCTGATGGCCCTGGAACCCCTCCCGGACGCCGCTCTAGCAGCCAAGGTGGCCACGTCGGAGGAGGAGAGCAGCTTTCCCTTGGAGTATGACTCGTCGATAAGCTGCGGGCCGAGGGAGAAGTGCACGGCAGCACCGCCATACCGGGCGATGGTTTGCCACCAGGAGGCGGCTGAGGGCGGTGGGGGGGAGGCCCCGTTGGGGGAGAGGGACCGGATGAAGTCGGCCACGATGGCCCGTTGGGCGGCCGAGAAGCGGCCATAGAAGAGCAGGCTCAGGGTGTAGTCACCTTTAAGGAGGGGGCCATTATGGTACTTGAGGACGAGAGGTGGCTGCTGTACGAGGACGAGCTTCCTCGGTGCAGCTGCGTCGGAGTAGGACAAGAGCAAGAGCAAGGATAAGAGGAGCAGGTAGTGGAAAGTAGCCATATCGATCTATGTATCGAAGTGTTTGTCGTGGTTCTTATACTTTGAGGCAATGCCACAAGGTAGGGAGATACAAGATATATATATAGTAGGGGAGTGAGGAATTTGTAGAGGAGGGTTCATGGCTACAGCTGTGGGTGGTGGGATCAGGCGACTGCGACTGGTTTCCGCCAAATGATTAGTGGTGGGGTTGATGGACTTTGACTGATGCCGTGCATTGTTTTGCTTACTCTTGGTCAAAATTGTGCAGAATTCCAGGTCGGGTTGGATGATGAACAAGTACCTTTGTGAAGTCAAATCTATCAGGTATAACATGCCATAAGAAGTAGTAGCTCACGTAGCATGCGATTTCGATGTCCAGTTTTCATTTCGTCTTCTACTTGTGAGGAATTGTTTCATGATCCTATGAACTCGATCAATCTCATATGAGTTACAGAGCATGTCGATGTTGGGTAGGGTGATTTAAGAGCTGAGGAGGATAGATAGATAATGACGGCTCCGGTGGAAGCCTCTTGATCGCCTCCTTTTTGGAAGAGGTTTGGTCACCTCAGCAGTCTGCTTCTGTTTTCAATGGCCGCACGACCGTTCCACTTCTTTGCTCACGGTGGTCTTCCCTGCCAGCCGAGCACGGTGTGTTTGGTATCCCCTTTTAATGTCTTCTATTTGTTTTTTTCTTCGTATTTTAAGCATCAACTTAGTGTGATGTGAAACACATACATGGAGCAGTCAATGGATCAGCTCTAATGGTACCATTAATATATATATATATATATATATATATATGCCTTCATGGTAGCTGTAGTGGGTTTTTATCACGCGCGTCCGCTGATGTGTTTGTGGATGTCTATTAACTCCTCTTATTGTTTGAGAGTATTAAAATTGACTGTTAAGCTAGGAGGTTTTATTGAACGTAGATACCATAATCATGCAGCGACTTACAGGACGATTTTAGTCTCACCAAAGTAGGATAAGGCCCAAGATAGTGTAGGGATTAGGATACAAGTCAGTCGTGTCGCTTTTGAGACGCGACTAGTGATGTGAAAGATTTCTTCATCATCAATAGGTGCTATCAATCCAGCTGGTGTCCCACGGGTGCCACGCTGAGCGGATGGTGTTCAATCATTGAGTGGCAAGGAAGAAGACGAAATCAAAATGTTGTCCTAACAAGCATCACTCATACCTCCCTCAACAATCATCATTAATAGCGAAATGGACATCTTAATTAATAATTCAATTCCCAAAAATTTTATGCCCCCGAATTACTATGCCTTGCACAAAATCAATCTCAAAGTTCTTTTCTAATTCGAACTTTTTCAAAGACTTTAAGCATGTTAGATTGTCAGTTTAAGTTGGATTAGGATACTCAATTATATATATGAACAAAAAGATAATTGGAACTCGTCATCTTCTTGCTGGAATATCTCCTTAAGAGATAGCTATGATATCTTAAGGTGTTTTCTGATTCGTAAGGATGAAGTAGAACGATAACAGTAATAGTTCGTCTTAAAAGCCAGCTCTCGTTCCAATCACACTAATATAATCCACATCAATAGTAACGTGATAAAACAAGCATTTATTGGCTCAATTATGTCACCAGACATGTTATTGTACAGGCAGGCCTACACAAACAACAATGAGCAGTGGGAGAAACGAATCCTCTATCTTCTATTTATCCATGCCCACAAGGAAAAGAATACAAGAGTTGTTCCTAAAGCTCTCACCACCCACCTACATTTCTGTTTTATTCTTTTGAACCAACGGGCTATTTGTTTCCACCACCATCTACTACTGTACACTGCTTTTCCACCTAAAATATCGCACCCCACAATACTGTTTGTTCCATCAAGTGAACACTGGGATGAGCTTTTGAAGGTAGAAAACACCCAAGAAATCATTGTTCACAACAGGCTAGCTCTCTAACTCTTTCCACCAAGACACTCATAGAATAAGATGTAACCATGATCTGTGTTGCCTGGGTACTCCTGAGAGGACCCAAAGAATGTCTGCACGGTCGATTCATCAATCATTTCGATGTTGTCATCATCGAACATCAACCAGTGGTTGTGGCTTTTGACGAGGCTGACATAGTGACCATGGTTGGGGCCGCTCCCCACATGGACAACAACTGCAAAAAGAATGTACTCGGAGTCTGCATCCTCGGCCGTGTTAAGTTTCAGCTCCATGGGAAACACAACACGGTAGGATAGCTTCTTGTACCGGCCAAGCTGCTCCATGTACTTAAAGCGTTTGAGGTGGATCACAAGGATATGTGGTGGCTTCTTGATCTTCATTCGCTTCTGTGCTTCCTGCAAACTGCACAGGAGAACAAAATTCCATGCTTCAGAAAGAGCTAGCACAAAATGATCCAATCTCAAAGTGCCAATGAGGATTCTTGCAGAAAAACACAATCATGCCAATGATTCGAACCAAGAAATATTTTAAAAGATTGAGTTACCATCCCATGAATAAAGTATCTGCTTATTAGTAACTTAAGCCTTATCATTGCTTCCATGCTGCAGCAAAGTTGGAAGTCACTCCAAATTGATAAACAAGATTTTAATAAATTGCAGTCATTGAACAAGGTGCGACAAAGATATTAGGCAGTCTCTAAGTCAAAGATATCAGGCAAGTTCAAATTTTATTATGAAATGAGACAAACATATGTCATGTAAGTCAGTTAGCACATGGGATGTGACTTTAGTACAAGAAGAAACAAAAGACCAGAAGATAATTCTTACCTGTCTCAGATGCACTATCGAGAAGTGGAAAAGGGCAGTCATCTCTAGTAAATAGAAAATTAAATTCTAGAGAAAATTCAGATACCGTGATAAAGAAAAGAAGTTGATTGCTTATTATAAATAAAATTAAGCTTTATTAGGCAACAAGATTAAGAACCACAAAAGAAGAAGATAGCAATGCACCTGCAGCACTTATCACAGAAAAACTTGTCCTCAGCATTTAAAGTTTCTGTCGAACAAAAGTTTTTGAGGCAGCTTGTTATAGAACTATTTTGCTCAATATCAAGGCTCAAGTCAAAAAACATCTCATCCCTTGCGGTGACAGTTTCACAACATAAGCATCGTGTTTCATTAGTCAATATGCCCTGTACACAAGAATACAGTTAATGTTAGCATCATCAAGTACCACATACTTAGCTTTATGCATGTCACATTTAACAGAAGATGCATAAGGAAACAGGCTACTTGGTCACCTGAAAGTTCTTGTGAACCCACGTAACAATTGGCTCTTTTCTGACACCATTCATCACAGGATGGCTTGGTCCATTGCTAATCTTTTCAGACGGTGACAAGGCCTCCGGGGGACTTTTTAAAGCATTAGACTCTTTTTCAAGAATATCAACAAGTTCGTTCAGCAAGAAATTCAAAAACTCATGAGCATCCTAGAGAAGCCAAAAGAAAAAAAAATATCATTTTGATGTCATATTAGCTGGCACAATCACAATGCTCAAAGATGTAGCAACAAGAGATATTTGGTATGATCCATTTTAGGATAACAGGAACGTGGTGACTCAAAACACAATCTTCCATGAATTCCATATTTGTGGGATGAGGTAACATCTAAAATTACTATTATACCTATCTATACCTTCCAAATCATAGAATTTATGGACCATTAACTGAAAGAAGACATTCCACATAAAAAATAAACAGATCACTGTGGCCTTTCTCAACAAATCAGGTAGACAAGAATAGATACGTTCTGCAAATGAATTAAAGCTGAAGATGCAATTATCATGTTACTATAATTCACAGAAGCGACTTATATAGAGGCATATTTGAGAGTTTAATAGGAGGAAATTGATGAGAAGAAAAACAAGAGGATGATAATCAATAATTTTGCATCATAATTTAGTTTAAATTTTAAAGTTCACTAAAATTCTAGTTAGCATAGGGAAGATAGTCCAAAGTGAACAATCAAGCACAATCTATGTTCCACAAATAAATAGATTAAGTATATCCCTAGAACAGCCAGAAAGTCCAACTAATGCCTATGCTATTAACAAATTAGCAAGTCAATTTCAATTACCTGGTGCATGTATCCGCGGAAAATCTCATTCTGTTTCTTCACTCTATACACAAATCGCTTTGGAGCAATAACACCAGTTTTTTTCTTTTGGGAACTAATCTGCACAGGGTACCAACCAAGACATAAACTCCTCAGAAGATTTGGCATAAACATACTACAAAACTAAACCAATAGTATTCTGACATAATAATTAACTAGGCTTTTCAATAACTATTATAGGTCATCTACACGGGCTGATACAATTTGATTGATAGAAACATCATAATCACAATCTTCTTCATGTAAAAGTTGTCTTGGCAAGGAAAAAGTCAAAATGCTAATGGACTGGCTGAATTTTAGGAGCAGTGTCAAGATCAAACATTTAGGTATTACCGTATTAGTATTAGTGTATAAGATCATGCAATTGCTGAAATTATCCTAAATGTGAAAGCAGTCTTACTAGTGGACATGGCAAACAACTCTGTATGTTTGACATACCACCTAGTTGTCATATTTGTATCTCAGTTTTGCAAAGTACTCTCCAAAGCTTCCATCCAGAAGCAATTTTCCAATTATCAGTATGTGATGGTCAACAAACAAATCCTTGTGGAAAAAAATTAGGATTATGACATTCTTCAAAAATTAAGAAAAAATGAAGAATCATACCACTCAAACCTAATCTAGAAGGTCTTAATTATGTGCTCGTGAAACATCTTATGTTAAAATAAGTTAAGCTATGTACCTCTTGAAATTTCTTCATAAATATCCGTTCACTTTGTAATTAACCTAGAAAAGATCCAGTAGAAGTCAAATATGCAAAGCTCTCAGAGCCAATACATCTGCTTTCAAAAACATAACAGATGTAGCAAGTGCTTCATAAATTGATAGCAACAGTTACTTTGAACACCATTTGTATGTACACTCCCTGACTACAGATGTCACTCCAAAACTGAGGTAATAGGCTTAACTGCAGCGGAGAAGTATGAGATTCCAATCTCAAATCAACAAATCAGTTAGCTTAATCTTTGTTAACTAAAATATTAGAATTCATAAAAGAAAGAAAAAAAAGGGCTGCGAAAACACATTTAAATCGTTACACTATAGTAACTAATTCCAGAATTAAGCAAAAGTGCACAAAGTCACAGCATGCAAGTTTAAAGTTAAACACATCAAATATTACACCAGAACCAAAAACCAAAAAGATTGTCAACAGAATGTACAACAAGAATAAGAGGCCAGATACTGTTTGTATGTTGAACTCTCATCAAATGATATTATAACACTGGCTTAAAATTTACAACTTAACTTAATGAAAAATTGTTTACCTGAGAAAATAGATCAGCCAAACACATTAAAAGGTTCTCCTCAGCATCTCCCAGATTCTTGTTATTTGCATAATAATCTAGTAACTGCTCCCGAAAAGGAATGCAAAAATAAAGAGCCTGCATATGACATAATTAAAGAAGAGTTTATTGTTGAAACAGTAATAACTTAATAAAGGCACATCCCATTGACGATGCATCATTCACTACATAACAATATAGTTGAAGTTCCTTCCAGAAAATAAGTAGAACATGCCCAAGAATTCAAACCAAAATGTAAATTCATTAAACATCACTTCTGATTCTCTCAGCCTCATCCAAAGAACACTTTGGCATTGGAGCCTACAAGATAAAACCCAATGGAAATTATGTCACCCAGTACCTCTCCTATCACCTTCATCACCATTAGATCGCCAACTGGAAACCCTAAATTCATGACTAGAAGAAGAGCTTTTGGAACCTTTCCTAACAATGCACCTTAACCTCAATTACAAGCAATACAAGAACTTAAGTCCCTTTTATACAATGATGTTTTCTTAGCAACTGTCAGGAGACAGATGACGAACCATAACTAATAGTTATTTTTGTCCCTAGCAAGAACTGTTGAACAATTTAAAAGTAGATATCTACACAGTTTATTATGAAGTTGGCCCTTACTCCTCCCCTTGCCCCCTAGAAAAGGAACACAGAATAATAATAGCAGAAGAGATAGATTAAGAGAATTTTGATAGCATAAAACAAGCATTAAAATTTACACAAGCCCACATACTTAAATCGATTCCTTCAGCCCAAAACTAGTTCTTTAGACATCACACAGAGAGTATATATGATAGAAAGGATTCCTTCTACAGAAAACGCTCACAATAACAACATGGTAGCACCCTTAATCTCTATTGATCAAGAGAAATCTTCCAGATCTTTCATTCGAGGTAACCACCACTAACTTGGAAGTCATAATAAGATGATTCAGTAACAACGAAAGAAGAACAAACCATCACTGCAATATTCGAAACTGAGTTATCGCATTTAATAAAGGAAGAAGAAGGAATAATAACCTGCAAGACGCTGTTGCAATAGCAAGTATTTCCGAAGTTCTCGAGGCCGAAGTAGCGCTCGCCTTCCGGGAACTGGTCGCCGAGGACCTTCTCGAGCTTGGAACCCGCGGCCCCCATTACCATCCACCTATCCCACCAGCCGCCGGCGACCCCGGTGAGGTACCGGAACCCTGACCCCAGACCGGAGCGCGCCCTCTCCGACCCCCTGTCGGCCTCCGTTCCCCTCTCCTCCGTCGACGAAGGGGTATCCACCGTGAGAGATCGCGGGAAGGATGGAGCTCCTAGGGCTCGAAGCGGGGATTCATGCAGAACCGGAAGCGAATTCCGAGGCCGCCAAACGAATTGGCGAGCGATGGGTGGAGAAGAAATGATCGAGAGTGACGGAGACTGAAACGAGGTCACCGTGATTGATCGACGAGTTTTCTTTTTCCTTTTTTTCTTTCTTCTTTATATTTCTTTGGATGTGGTCTTTGGCACATATATACTATATGTAATATATTATATATTATATAATTATTTGCACATATATAATATATCCCTCTGGATAGACGGTAGTTATGCTTATATTTATCCTTATAGATTTGGAGATTCAAGGATATACTATTGTAATAATACCCTTAAAATTATTACATATATATCCTCTAGGGTATATGTTTTTTTATAAATAATCTTTTATTAAGAAATGAGAAAATCGGATAAATGAATAAAAATCATTTGGAATGTTCGATGTATTTAAAATTTTAATTTTTAGAATTCATTGATTGATGCTAATTGGAGAGAAATGTATAAACAACTAGAATATATATATATATATATATATATATATATATATATATATATATATATACATACATATATATATATATATACATACATACATATATATATATATATACATACATATATATATATATATACATACATACATATATATATATATATATATATATATATATATATATACATACATACATATATATATATATATATGTATGTATATATATATATATGTATGTATATATATATATATGTATATATATATGTATGTATATATATATATATGTATGTATATATATATATATATGTATGTATATATGTATGTATGTATATATATATATATATATGTATGTATATATATATATATATGTATGTATATATATATTTGTATGTATGTATATATATATATACATACATATATATATACATACATATATATATATATACATACATATATATATACATACATATATATATACATACATACATATATACATACATACATATATATATACATACATATATATATACATACATATATATATATATATATATATATATATATACATACATATATATATATATATACATACATATATATATAATGACTGAATTTTTGCAAAAAATCTCTAACTAATTTTTTTCCTATAGAGCGTCTAAGAAAAATTTTCAAACAACACCTCTGTTTCTTTAACTTTACCTTTTTACCCGTATACTATAACTTTAGAAATAGTTGCTTTTTTTTTCCATTTCCATCGATACATTATGCTTTTATACAATATTTTTTGACATTTTAGTGTCTAAATATTTCTCAAAGCTTTGGTAAAAAGTTGATAAAAAAAGTCAAATTTTGATAATTGATATCATGATTTTGGTTGAACCCCAAAATTAGAGTATTAATCTTAAGGAATGATCCATATATTATAATTTTTTTTAAAAATCTTTCAATTATAATCACATAGACCTTTAGTACAATATCACTTATCAATTTTTTTACTAAAATAACTTCTTTTGAAGCGGTTTATGATTGATCTTCTCTCATGATTATAAAATACATACTTTATTCTTCTAAGATTGATCAAATGGATAAGGAATTGCTTGACAAGGATAAGATTATTCAACTTCTAAGAGATAATATCATATTCTCACAAGCTAGATTGAAGTAACAAATTAATAAGTATCACAAAAAGCGAAAATTTACTTTGGGTGATTAGGTTTTTCTTCGACTTCAACCTTATAAGTAAACTTTTATAAAGGTTTGGTCTTCCATGAAGCTATCTCCTCGATTCTTTGGGCCTTATAAGGTGTTAGAATATATTGACCCAATTGTTTATCGCTAGGACTTGCTAATAAGCTTCAAGATATATGTAGTTTTTCATATTTCTTGCCTTAAAAACTAGTTAGGTGAGGATGATATGGTGCAACAACATTTGCCAGATATTTCTTCTATTAGTGAGGTTCAAATCCTATCTCAAGCCATACTTAATCGATGTATTGTGATATGTTATAAATATCTTATCATCGATGTATTTGTTTAAGAGGCCAACTTACTGAAGATGTCATTTAGGAGTCTTACAAAGCATTGGATGAGAAGTTTCCAAAATTCGTTGCTGCTCAACCTTGAGGGCAAGACTATTTTAAAGAGGTGAAAAATATTAGGATTCCTTAACTTTAGGAGTCCTCAATTTTAGAGATTTGATATTCATATTTATTTTTTTATTTAGTTTTTCCTAGTTATGATAGGAGTTTTTGAATTTATCTTTATATATATATATATATATATATATATATATATATATATATATATATATATAATGCCTTTGGTTATTTTTCTCAAGCAATTAAATACAACTCAAAGCCTTTGGCCAACTTGGAGGTTGATCCCCTCGAAATAATCAAATCCCTATCTATTTTCTTAGATAAAGTCATAGTTTTTATCATCTGGTATCAGAGCTGTGTGCCCTTGATGGTTCCTTAGTTGTGTGTTCTCAACATTTCCTTGATATTCCTAAAGTTCTTACGGTGTCCTCGGCATTCACTCAATCTCCTCTCTAACATTGCTAGAGCCTCAATGCTCCTGCTATCAACAACTTTACCTTCAATGCCAAGTAAGCAGTGTTCATGTCCTTGACTTGAAATAAAAAATAAAACTTAGGAATTACATATCTATAATCATATACAATGACTACCGATAATTCTATAAAAGCTTAATTTGAAACATTGGAAACAAAAATTGAGAGTATACTACAAGAAATTCTCAATGATTTCAAAAAGAGTTTATTTAAGAGTTTTAGCAAAAATCAATAAGATGGAAGTTCAACTTCTATAAGTAAACAATGTAAACAATGTAACCGATCTATATATATGTATATATATATATATATATATGTATATATATATATATGTATATATATATATGTATGTATATATATATATATGTATGTATATATATATATGTATGTATATATATATATGTATGTATATATATGTATATATATATATATGTATATATATATATGTATATATATATATATTTGTATATTGTTGAATCTCGTATTTTGATGATGAAACTACTTGATATATGTTTATGATTTAATCTGCGTTTTGAGTGACGCAGGATGCTTCGATCAGGATGAGACAATTAAAGCAGGAAAATCATGTTGTGCCGGAGGAACATGTCAAAAGATTGGACGTCGGGCCGGTGGATCGGTCGACGTATCGACAGTAGGCTTCGGGCCATGGACTCGGGCATCGGGCCAAGAAGAGCGGGTATTGTGCCAAGGATATCGGAGTTGCAGAGTCAACTGGCCGATTGGGCAATAGGCTACAGGAAAGGACGATGCGCCGAAGAATCGGACGAAGCGTCGAGGGACCAATGACATGCCGGACAACTTGGTTAATTGCTTAGGATTAATTGTCTCGATCGAAGTTTTTGTTTTAAGTGTGCAGAATTAACTACGATGAAAGTTAGACAAGCAGCAGGAGTTGCGCCGGAGTCAAGATTATGATCACGTTGGGAGTTCGAGAGTTCGACGGAAGTTCGGACGGTCGTCGGAGGTTCTGCGAGAACATATCCGAGAAGTCCAGAAGCTTGCCAAGCGAAGCTCGTCGGAACTCACCAAGTGGATCGTCGCAAAGTCCAGGAGTTTGCCGGAAGTCCGCAGAAGCATCACCGAGGGTTCATCGGATGATTAACGGAAGTTCGCCGGAAGAAGCGATTGACGCACCGAAGCAAAGCTGCAGAAATTGTCTTAGATCTAATCGTAGTTAGCACATTGATTAAGTTGGAAAATGGGAGGTGATCCCATTAGCTTAATCTTGGGGCAATTGGGCCCCTGAAAGACTGAAATTGGGCCGAATGGAGCTAACCATTCGGACCCTGATTGCACTAGGAGGTGCAACCGCCTAGGCCAGGAGGTGGCACCGCCTGGGCTAAGCCTCCCAGCGAGACTGGGCGGTGCAACCTCCCCAGCCAAGAGGTGGCACCGCTTGAGCTCAGTCTTCGAGCAAGACTGGGCGGTGCAACCTCCCTGACAGAGAGGTGGCACCGCCTGAGCTCGGTCTTCGAGCTCTGGCAGAGAGGTGCAACCGCCTCAATCAAGAGGTGGCACCGCCTGGGCTCAGTCTTCGAGCTCTGCTAGGCGGTGCAACCTCTCCAGTCAGGAGGTACAACCGCCTGATCCCGGAATTCCGGGATTTGATCGTTTTGAGCTCCAAATTTGAACTGGGTTGGGGCCTATAAATACCCCACCCATTCAGCATTGAAAGCACAGAACACACACTCGAAATCTTGCTATCTTTCTGTGTTTCTTAGAGCTCAAAACTGCTAGTTCTCCTCTTTCTATTCTTCAAGTTTGAGTTGTAAAGAGAGGAGAGAAAACTTCTGTAAGGGTTGTCTCCTAAGCCCGTCAAAAGGAGTGAATCTGTAAGAGGGTAGTTGGCCTTCGCCTATTGAAGGAAGGCTTCTAGTTGACGTCGGTGACCTCGTCGGTGGAGGAAGCCAAAAGTGGAGTAGGTCAAGACTGACCGAACCACTCTAAATCTCTGGTTTGCGTTTATTTTGAGCACTTTATCATTACTGCAAACCTCCTTCATAACTACTGCTCTCTGCGCTTTTACGAACAAGTTCTAAGTGCTGTTCTTTCCGAATCTGCATTCAGACGTAAATCGGTGTTTTCGTACATTACAGTTTACGTTTACGTTTTGATTCTGCAAAACTATCTTCTGCGCCTTCACGAACAAGTTTCTAAGTGCTGATCTGTCCGAATCTGCTTTCAGACGTAAACCAGTGTTTTCGTACGATATTTACATTGCAGTTTACGTTTACGCCTTGATTCTGCAAAATTGTCTTCTGCGCTTTTACAAACGAGTTTCTAAGTTCAGATCCCTTTGAAACTGCGTCTAGACGTAAAATTACGTTTAGACGTAAAACTGCCCAAACTGTGTTTAGACGTTTTAGACGTAAACTGCGCTTAGACGCAAACTGCGCTTAAATGCAATCTGCGCTTAGACGCAAACTACGCTTAGATGCAATCTGAGTTTAGACGTAAACTGCGCTTAGACGCAAACTGCGCTTAAACGCAATCTGGGCTTAGACGCAAACTGCGCTTAGATGCAAACTGCGCTTAGACGCAATCTGCATTTAGACGCAAACTGCAAACTGTGTAAATTGCGCTTAGACGCAAACTGTGTTTAGACATAAATTGCACTTAATCATAAGTATTCTTAGAATTGGCTTTTGCATCAAAATAGTTTTTATCGAACGAACGCAGCTTTCGTTTTTAATCGCTGAAAGATTTCCGCTGCACTAATTCACCCCCCCTCTTAGTGCTCTCGATCCTAACAATTGGTATCAGAGCGGGGTATTTCTCATTTCGGATTTACACCCGAGAGAAATGGCTCTTCAAGAGGGCTTTTCGGTCTTTCGTCCACCGTTCTTTAACGGATTGGACTACACTTATTGAAAAACTCGAATGAGAGTTTTCTTGATTTCTCTAAATCTGGATTTATGGAATATCGTTGAAAACGGTTTTCAACTTCCCTCTAAATCGTGAACGAATGGTCGGATTTAGAGAAGAAGTATTTTTCTTTAAACGCAAAGGCTATGAATGCCTTATTTTGCGCTTTGGACAAAAATGAGTTCAATCGGGTTTCTTTGTGCGAAACGGCTTTCGATATTTGGCGCACTCTTGAAATCACGCATGAGGGAACTAGTAGAGTCAAAGACTCGAAAGTTAACTTTTTATTGCATGATTTCGAGCTTTTTCGAATGCAACCAAGCGAGACTATAGGCGACATGTACACCCGTTTCACGGATGTCGTCAATAGTTTAAGAGCTCTTGGAAAATGTTTTTCGGACTTTGAACTCGTAAACAAGATTTTGCGTTCTCTTTCTAAGAAGTGGGATTCAAAAGTAACTGCAATACAAGAAGCTAAAAATCGAAACAACTTACCACTTGAAGAACTAATTGGTTCATTGATGACATATGAAATGGTGCACAATGCACATGATGAACATGTTGAACACAATTACCTTCCAAAGAACAGGAAGGATTTGGAACTCTGGACAAATGAATGCCACTTGAGCGATGACTCAAGTGATGAGGACAATGATGAACAAAACAACCTTCCAAAGAACAGGAAGGATTTGGGACATAGAACATTTGAAGACCACTCGAGCATAAGCTCAAGTGATGGTGAACTTAAACTACAAATGAAACGAAAATTAAAAAGCAAAAAGAATCGAACTACTTGTTTTAAACGCAGGAAGAAGAACAAAAATTGGGATGAATCGAGCTCCTCCGAAGAAGAGAAAGTCAACAAAAGCAAGGCGGCAAACTACGCCTTAACAGCCTACAATGATGAGGTAATCGAAATCCCCCTAATTTATTTTGAAATTACTTGATGCTTTCATGATGTATTTTTCTCTTTTAGTTTAGAATTAATTTTCTTTAAAATTACATGTTAAAAAAAAAATTATTATTATGATCATACTAAGTAATTTCGAAAATGATAATATTGCATATTTTATGATAAACAAATAAAATGATCTTGATTGAAAATATGAAATCATGGTTAAAAAGTAATAATGTGTATTACGTTGATTTCCATTGTTATTTCTCGATTTTGATTAAAGATCATGTTTGATTTGAAGAAATGCATAATGATGAAATTAAATATTTTGATTAACAATTTTATGCATGAGATTTTAAGCCGATGATAAGCATGTGTTATTCTCATGAGTATATTTGAAAAACTATGGCAAAAATGTGCTCGAATGCATGAACGTGTTAAGATTATTTTTCGGACATTCTTGATTCAATGTTCAAAACACTTAATTGCCATGATGATTTTACACTATAACATGTTGGAAATTATATGTTTTGGATACATAAATTTTTATGATCATGAGCATGTTTTATCTTCATAATTGAACTTGAAAATCTATAGCAAAATCTTATCCGAATGCATGAAAGTACTAATTTCATTTTCGGATTTACTTAACAAATCTTATCCTAACAATCGGATTTTCTCATACACTTATGAAAAATATTTTTCTAAAATGGATTTGATGAAATGATTCCTGCTTATAAATTCCATCTTGAAATATGAATGATAGTGTCTTTGCTTGCAAAGATTTGTTTCACATACATATCTCCTATGATTCATGTGCAGAAAAAGAATTTATAAATCATAATACAATGAGATTTCTTATGCAAAAATAAAGTGCTTTTGTGATTCTTTGCTAAAGAGAATAATTATTAAAATCATGATCTTGATAATTATAACATGAAGCTCTTTATTAATCAAGATCGTTCATTATGCTCCCTACATTTATCAAAAAGGAGTTCTTCAAATGAAATGCAACTTGTCTTTTGATTTCATGATATTTTGTGAATTTCGAAATTAATTTTAATGACTTGATTATGAGTTTCAAGTTGACGATTTGATTTGAATAAGTTATGTCTAAATCATAATCATGATCTTGCAAAATTGAAATCACAAATAATATCTTTTGGTATTCATGAATTGATACTCACAATATGAAAGTATTGGTATTCATGACTTGATTTTGATTGAAACATTACATGCTTAAATTAATCATTCTTCTATGTTTCAAAAATTCTTTAAATGCCTTATGTGATGACTGAAAATTAATTTGCTTTATGATGAATCACGAATCATGACTTGATCTATGATATTGAAATATTTTAATCATGATTCTTGGTTATATAATTCCTTTGCCCTATTAAAAGGATTTGTTGAATGGATCATGTCCTTCTTGAACTTTCTTGATATCATGACAAGATTTTGTAATATGGCCTGTATAATAATTAAAAATTTTTGGCCATTGATTTCTCCCTTCTTTTCGACAAAAACAAAGGGGAGAAAGCTTTTGCTAGTTAGAACATGCAAAGAAAAGCAAGTGTAATCTTGCACATGAAGCAAGTGTTGAATTGCCATGATTGAACCTAAGAATCTTGCTATGCTTTTGTGCTTATATGTTGTGATGAAAATATCGCTTCATGTTATAAAAAACATGCATATATTTTAAAATAGCTAGAGCTACTTCTCCTTTTGTTGATGATAAAGGGGGAGAAATATATGAATTGATACTATAAGTGCCATATTTGAATTTTCATCATGTTAAGATATCAAGAACTTGCATCGTAATTCTACTTGATGATATCTTGCCATGTGATGAAATGCTATGATTTGTTGCTAAAATAATGCATGCAATACTTATGCTTTCTACGTAATGTATTGCATATGATATGAACCTTGATTAAAATTGCCTTGATTTGAATTAAAGGTTTATCTCAATTATGGAATTTTGAAATAAAAATGATTACTCACCTTTGTCATGATTTAGAAATTGACGAAAAGGGTTTTCCCTTCTTTTTGACAATGACTAAGGAGGAGATAACTTGCATGCACAATTCAAGAAGAAAGCAAATTTTCACTTCTCAAAAGAGAAGAAATTGCTATCTTGAACATCTTAAGAAACAAAAAGAACAAAGGTGCTATCTTGCCTATCTCAAGAAGCAAAACATGCTAACTTGCGCATCTAGCAAAGTGGACAAAATTTTCATATTTCAAGAAGCAAGAGTTGCCTTCTTGAACATCTCTAATTTGCTAGCTTGCATGATGTAGAACTTGCTATCTTGAACATCTCTAATTTTCATACCAAGTGCTATCTTGTATGCTATAAAACTTGCATATCTAAAACTTGATAGCTTGAATATTCTAAGCATGATTCAACACTTGCTATATTTTCTAGCAAAATTGCATGATGATAAAACTTGATATTATGTTTTTCATGCAATGAGTTAAAACCAATGTCACAAACACTTGATTGTGGTACTTCTCCTTTTTGTTGATGACAAAGGGGGAGAAATATTTGATGACATGACATGCATAAGTTCATGATAACGTGTTGCAAGTATTCATGATGAATATTGCAATGACTTGAATTCAGTTTGAATTCAAGGTTCTATCAATATGGCATATTGATAGGGGGAGTTTGTTTAAACTCTGGGAGTTAAGGTTAACTCCGTTTATGATGACATGTTGCTTAGATTTTTGAATCTAAGAGTTTCTATCAATATGGCATATTGATAGGGGGAGTTTGTTTAAACTCCGGGAGTTAAGTTTAACTCCGTCATCAAGTGGTTGTCATCATCAAAAAGGGGGAGATTGTCATCATCAATATGGCATACTGCTCTCTGCGCTTTTACGAACAAGTTCTAAGTGCTGTTCTTTCCGAATCTGCATTCAGACGTAAATCGGTGTTTTCGTACATTACAGTTTACGTTTACGTTTTGATTCTGCAAAACTGTCTTCTGCGCCTTCACGAACAAGTTTCTAAGTGCTGATCTGTCCGAATCTGCTTTCAGACGTAAACCAGTGTTTTTGTACGATATTTACATTGCAGTTTACGTTTACGCCTTGATTCTGCAAAATTGTCTTCTGCACTTTTACGAACGAGTTTCTAAGTTCAGATCCCTTTGAAACTGCGTCTAGACGTAAAATTGCGTTTAGACGTAAAACTACCCAAACTGTGTTTAGACGTTTTAGACGTAAACTACGCTTAGACGCAAACTGCGCTTAAACGCAATCTGCGCTTAGACGCAAACTGCACTTAGACGCAATCTGAGTTTAGACGTAAACTGCGCTTAGACGCAAACTGCGCTTAAACGCAATCTGAGCTTAGACGCAAACTGCGCTTAGATGCAAACTACGCTTAGACGCAATCTGCATTTAGACGCAAACTACAAACTGCGTAAATTACGCTTAGATGCAAACTGTGTTTAGACATAAACTGCACTTAATCATAAGTATTCTTAGAATTGGCTTTTGCATCAAAATAGTTTTTATCGAACGAACGCAGCTTTCGTTTTTAATCGCTGAAAGATTTCCGCTGCACTAATTCACCCCCCCTCTTAGTGCTTTCGATCCTAACATATATATATATATATGTATATATATATATATATATGTATATATGTATTTATGTATATATATATATGTATATATTTGTATATATATATATATATATTTATATATGTATATATATATATACATATATATATATATGTATACAAATATATATATATATATGTAAATATGTATATATGTATATATGTGTATATGTATATATGTGTATATATATATATATGTATATATATACATATATGTACATACATATATGTATATATGTACATATATACATATATATACGTATATGTATATATACATATATATATACATATATGTATATATATACATATATATAAATACATATATGTATATATATTTATATGTATATATATGTATATATGAATATATATAAATATATATAAATATATATATATATACATATATATCTATATATATATATATGTATATATATATATATATATATATATATGTATATATATATGTATACATATATATATATATATGTATACATATATATATATATATGTATACATATATATATATATATGTATACATATATATTTATGTATACATATATATATATGTATATATATATTTATACATATATATATTTATATGTATATATATGTATGTATATGTATATATATGTATGTATATGCATACATATATATATTTGCATATATGTATACATATATATGTATATATATATTTATATATATGTATATATATATGTATATGTATATATATATATATTTGTATATATATATGTATATATATATATATATGTATGTGTATATATATATATACATATATATATATATGTATATATATATATATGTATATATATATATGTATATATTTATATATATATATATGTATATATATATATATATACATATGTATACATATATATATATGTATACATATATATATATATATGTATACATATATATTTATGTATACATATATATATATATATATATGTATATATATATTTATACATATATATATATTTATATGTATATATATTTATGTATATGTATATATATGTATGTATATGCATACATATATATATATATATATATATATATATATATATATATATATATATATATATATATATATATATATATTGGATCTATGTAATTGGAATTGGATAGTGATGTGATCACGATAATGAGACCTATTCGTCTTTAAATACAGACCCTAAATAATCCTGGTCATAGGTTACTCGAGAGAGATATCGATATACCTGGACAGACTTGTGTGCTGTATATCCATCCATATAATGAAGGCAGCTGGTCTCGTAGTTGTTTTTGTGGGGACACTAGGGCTACAGTGAAGATACTCATTGGAAAATGAGTTTATTGATTGAGTCGGTCACGGAATATTAGATGGTTAATGATACCTCATTGTTAGACAACGATTTCATTATCCCAATGGTGTACCTGGTCCTTAGACTTGAGACACCAAGGATGTCCTATATGAGTACTCTATTCTTTGATACCAGACTTATAGGCCTGAAAGTTCCAGATTTAACAAAATTGGTCATCGGGAGTGGTGGCCAACTTTACGAGAACTATTAAGTGTCGATAGTTGATCCTCCATTCTCAATATCATGAGAGGAATATATTGAATCTCGGATTTTGATGATGAAATCAATTGATGGGTTTACGATCTAATATGCATTTTGAGTAGCATAGAACTAACTTTGATTATAAAAGATAAAATGATTAAAGTAAGAGGAATCACACGTTAGGCTAGAGTGAAACATGTTAGGAGATTGGACGTTGAGTCGGAAAATCGGTCAACGTACTAGTAGAAGGATTTTATGCCATGAATTAGGGCATCGGGTCGAAGGATCGGACATTATGCTAACGAGATCGAATATTGCGGAGGTCAATATGTCGATTGGGTAATACACCGATGGAGAGTTTGATACGTCAAAAGATCGGACGAAGTGTTGGATGAAACAATAATATGCCAAACAACATAGGATTCATGCTTGTAATAATATATCTAAAAAAAATAGTTTCGAGTGTAATCAGGCTAACTCAATTAGAGTCCCATTGAGTTAGAGTTTGGGTTATTTTCGGTCAAGAAAAAGGCCCATTCAATGACCCAAGTGGTGGCACTACCAGGGCTAGCAGTGGCACTGCCCGTGGCTCGGCCTCTTTGGTGGTCTTGGTAGTGGTACCGCCTAGACTAAGTGGTGGTACTATCGGTAGTTAACACTACCAAGTAGTGGTACCACCAGAGCCCAATCTTCGAGGCTTTGTCAAGCAGTGGTACCACCTAGACTAGGTGATGGTACCACCCAGTGTCTAACTGACAAGCAGTGGTATCGCCTAATATTGATGGTGGTACTGCTAGTATCTCGAAAACCCGGGATAAGATCATTTTGGCTCCAAATTTGAATCCATTTGTGCCTTATAAATACCCTACTCATCCTTGCTTGGTAAAGATAAGAACTGAAACAAAAATAGCATGAAAACTCTGTAGTAAATGCTTGAGAATTCCCCTCTAGCTCGAAGTTTCAGTTTTAGCTTAAAAGAGGGGTGAGTGGCTTGTAAAGGTTAACTCTTGAACTTGTAAAAAGGATAAAAGAGTTAAAAAGGTAATTGATCTTCACCCAATGAAAAGAAGATCGGTAGTGGAAGCTGGTGGCCTCCAGTAAAGAGGAATCAGGAGTGGACATAGGTCATGACGGCCGAACATCGTGACCTACATCCACTCCGCCGATTCCTCTTTCGTCGAGGCCACCGACATCGACTATCAATCTTCCTTTAATAGGCGAAGATTAACCTCCTTCTTACACCCCTTTTCTCCTTTTTATAGGTTTAGGAGACAACTTTTAAAAGCACACACTCATCTCTAAATAGAATTCTAAGTTTAAGCTAGAGGAGGGGATTTCTCAAGGGATTTCTACAGCGTTTTCTCACTTTTAAACTCTCTATGCTTGTATTAGTTAACTAGGGATGAGAGTTGTATTTATAGGCTTCAAGTTGATTCAAACTTGGAGCCTAAAAAGGTCTCAACCCAGGTTTCCTGAGTACTAATGGTACCACCATCGTTTCTAGGTGGTACTACCGCCGTTAGATCTGCCACTGGGCGGTACCACTGCTTGAGAGGGGTGGTACTACCTTTGGCAGCATTCACTACCGGCGGTACCACTACCCAATTTGGGCAGTACCATTGCCCAAAAATCCTGGGATGTTGTCTCCCAAGCGGTGCCACCGCCAGTTGGACTTTCAGCATCCTAGTCGAGCCTTGAATCCAGCCTAAACTAGCCTAACTTTGGGCCCAGTTGGCCCCGAACATAGTTGATGTGATTACCTCTCAAATCACACTCTAATATGTGCTAACTATGAAATTTAAGGCATACACTAAGCTAAATAAGTCTGGTTTCTTCTGGCGAACTTCCGACGATCTCTCAACAATGTTTCGGTGGACTCCCGACAAGCTCCTAGACATCATGACGATCTTCTTGATGAGTTTTGATGAGCTTCTTTGGTAAGCTCCAGGATTTCTCGGTAAATTCCGTTAGAACTTCTGACAAACGTTCGGACTTCCGACGAACTTTGAAACTCCCAACGATATCGTATTCTTGACTCTGGGACGTCATTTTGCTTTATGCCTTGCTATTGTAGTTAATCCTGCACACATGAAACATACTTCGATCTAGACAATTATTACTAAGCACGAATAATATTGTCCGGCATATCATTGTTAGGATCAAAAGCACTAGGGGGGGGGGGGGGTGAATTAGTGCAGCAGTAAAAACTACGTCGGTTCAAAAAATCTTTATACCATAAAAGTCATTTACGTTGAAAACCGATTTCGAAAAGTTAACTTGAAAGCGAGTTCATAAAATTAATGAAGGCAGTAAGCACTTAAAGAGGTTTGCAGTAAAGATAAATTGCACAAATGTAAATGCAAACCAGATTTTAGAGTGGTTCGGTCAACGTGACCTACATCCAATTTCAGCTTCCCCCTCCGACGAGGTCACCGGCATCCACAAGAGGCCTTCCTTCAATAGGCGAAGGCCAATCACCTTTTACACCCCTCTTCTCCTTTTACCGGGTTTAGGAGACAACCCTTACAAGCACTCACTTACTCCTCTCTAAACAGAATTCTAAGTTTAAGGCTAGAAGAGGGATCTCTTAAGTGATTTCTACAGCGTTTCTTTGCTTTTAGACTCTCTATGCTTATATTCTTTAACCAGGGATGAGAGGGATATTTATAGGCTTCAAGCTGATTTAAACTTGGAGCCTAAAAACATCTCATCCTGGGTTCCCCGAGCACGGGTGATACGATCGCCTGCGCTAGGCGGTACCACCTCCTAGTGTTAGTTTGACTGACACTGTCCTGGGTGGTACCACTGCCCAGGTCTGGCGGTACAAACGCTTGGGGCGCAGTACTAGGTGGTACCATCGCCTGGCACCCTACCAGGGGCGGTACAACCGCCCAAATTGGCGGTACCACTGCCTGACAGTCTCGAAGACTATGCCACGATGGTGAGTCTTCTTGGGGCATTGTTTGGGCTTCTTATTGGGCCCAACACAGTTCTTACATGGGCCTAGCTGGCTCGTAATTGGGTTGGCCCAATCCAAGCCCAATTACGTACTAACTACGATTCCTAAGATATATTCTATGCTAAAATAAGTCTGTAAGTTTATTCTTCCGGCGAGCTTTCGACGATCTTCCGACAAACTCTCAGCAATGTTCTGGCGGACTCCTAGCAAGCTCTTGGACTTACGACGATCCACTTGGCAAGTTCCAACGAGCTTCTTGGCAGGCTCCCCGACTTCTCGGCTGGTTCCGCTAGAACCTCCGACGAATGTCCAAACTTCCGACGAACTCTCGAACTCCCAATGATGTCGCATCCTTGACTCCGGGACTTTAGTTTGCTTCATGTCTTGCTATCGTAGTTAATCTTGTACATGTAAAATACACTTTGACCTAGACAATTAATCCTAAACATCTAATCAAGTTGTTCGGCATGTCATTGGTCCCTCGACGTTTCGTCCGATTCTTCGGCGCATCGTCCTCTCTTGTGGCCTATTGCCCAATCGGCCAGTTGACTCCGCAACTCCAATATCTTTGGCACAATCTCTGCTCTTCTTGGCCTAATGCCCGAATCTACGACCCGAAGCCTTTTGTCGATACGTCGACCGATCCACCAGCCTGACGTCTAATCTTTTGACATGTTCGTCCGACCCAATTTGATTCTTCCTACTTTAATTGTCTCATCCTGATCGAAGCATCCTGCATTACTCAAAATGCAGATTAAAATATAAACACATATTGATTGATTTCATCATCAAAATCTGAGATTCAACAATTTCTCCCTTTTTGATGATGACAACCAATCGACGACGGAGTTAACCTTAACTCCCAGAGTTTAAATAAACTCCCCATATCAATATGCCATATTGATAGAACCTTGAATTCAAGCCGAATTCAAGTCATTACAAATATTCATCATGAATATTTACAACACGTCATCATGCATAACATGATCATACTTCTCCCCCTTTGTCATCAACAGAAAAGAGAAGTTCCACTATCATGTGTTTGAAAGATATAAATTCAACTCATTGCATGAAAAATATAATATCAAGTGTTATCATCATGCAATTTGAAGCTAGCAAAATTTAGCGAGTATAACATCATACTTAGAACATTCAAGCTATCAAGTTGTAGATATGCAAGGTAGTAAGATAGCATGTTCTACTTCATACAAGCTAGCAAATTTAAAGATGTTCAAGAAAGCAACACTTGCTTCTTGAAATATGCAAGTTGCAAGTTAGCAATTTTTGCTTCATTTGCAATGTTTGAGCTAGCAATTTTGCTTCCGTTGCGAAGTACAAGTTAGCATATCTTGCATCTTGAGATAGGCAAGATAGTACTTTTGGTATACAAATTTATAGTATGCAAGCTACTAACTTTTACACATAAAAAAGTTAGCAAAATTTTACATCTTTTGAGATATGCAAGATAGACTATTTTGCCTCTTTTTGAAATGTGTAACTTGGCAAACATTGCTTCTCTTGAGATTTGCAAGATAGCACTTCTTGCTTCCTTTTTGAGATTAGCAAGCTAGCAAGTTTGCTTTCTAGCAAGTTTTGCTCCCCCTTTGTCATTGTCAAAAAGAAGGAAAGACCTTTTATTTCATATATTCAAATTATGATAAAGGTATGTATCAATCTTGTTTGTGCATCATTATATATTCAAATTAAAATATGCATAATTTCAAAAAGCTTACCTTTTATTTTTTATGCATGATACCAAATAAATTAGTCATCATTATGAGCATATCATACATGATATTCAAGCATTAAAATTTTTAAGCATTTATCAACATGTTGATCATGATATCAAATATTCATCATTTAAAGCATTCATGATACACATCATATGCAATACATCACATCATAATTAAAAAGCACAAGTATTACATGCATCATTGCAAATCATAAATGTTTCATATCATGACGGTATTAATTTGTCAAATTGCATCCTATCATGCATGATCATAACTTTACATTTGCATGCATCAAAATAATATCAAGAGTATTTCATGCATAATTTTATATCATCTCATTCATTTCATCTCATCAAGAGAAATTAATTGGGTAATGAATACGAGTTATACAAAGACAGAAAATCATGTCATGAAAGATAAGATCATATGAAAACCAAAAGACATGATTCATTTTGACACATCTCCTCTTAAATAAATAACATAAAGAATTCTTAGGAAATCATAAAAAATATTGATTCATATAAAAGATTTCATGTAATAAATCTCGAGAAATCAAGATCGTGATTTTGATAAAACCCATTAAATTCAAACCATCAAAATTAATTTCATGGTTCAAGAGATTCATAAAGATGATATAAATAGATTCATTAATCTCCTTTTTAAAAAAATCGATAAAATCAGAAAAATAAATTTTTCAAAGAGAAACCTTTCCACTTTTTAGTTGTTTTAATTCTTGTGATTTATTTCATACATGCATGTTCTTTTCTTTTATGCCAAATAAAAACATCCTGCTAGTCATAAGTGCCCAGCAAGCCAATCACGTGAGTGATGGCATGTGTGACTTGATACAGAATCTTTTTGCTTATTATATTTTGGCGTATATCACTTTATAACTATTGCATAAATGCATATATATTGTGATGTCCTTGGATTTGTGCAATGGGAATCGGATCGTGATGAGATCACGATAATGAGATCGATTCACCTTTAAACACATATCCTAAATAATCCCGGTCATAGGTTACTCGAGAGGGACATCGTGATAACCGGATAGACTGGTGTGCTGTATACCCGTCCATATGATGGATGCAGCTGGTCTTATAGCTGCTCGTGTAGGGACACTAGGGATACAGTACAGGTGCTCATTGAAGAATGAGTTCACTGATTGATCCGCTTACGGAATGCTGGATGGTTGATGATGCCTTATTGTCAGACAACGATTCCGTAGTCCTAGTGGTGTATCTGGTTCTTAGACTTGAGACACCAAGGATGTCCTGTATGAGTGCTTCACTCTTTGATACCAGACTTATAGGTTTGGCTGTTCCCAGATCTAGTACAACTGGTCATTGGGAGTGGTAGTCGACCTTACGAGGGCTATTGAGTGTCGATAGAGGATCATCCACTCTCGGTATTATGAGAGGAATATCCCATGTGTTCTTGCTCAGACAAATCCCTGGCCAGGGTCATTCGGGTTGAGAGAGAAAGAGTTCTCCGGGAGAATCCGATTAGAGCGAGACTCGAGTAGAAACCGTATGGGTCTGACAGCACCATGCTCGATATACGGTCTCTGGGATATTAGATGGATGAGGGACTATAGGTACATGGTAACTGAGGACAGACAGGTCCAATGGATTGGATTCCCCTGTATCGTCTGGGGACTACGGCGTAGTGGCCTAGTACTTCCGTAGTCGATGAGTCAAGTGAATTATTACAGAGATAATAATTCACTTAGTTAGAAAGAGTTCTAACAGGTATGACTCACGGCCAGCTCGATATTGGGCCTAGAGGGTCACACACATATGGTAGGCATTGCGATGAGTAGAGGTTCGGATATGAGATATCCGACGGAGCCCTTGTCTTATTGGATGCAGATCCAATACCCACTAGGGAAAGGACCCATTAGGGTTTTGACACGGGATCTCTATAAATAGGAGGGATTCACAGCCTCATAGGCTAGAGTCTTTGCTTGCCCTTCCTATTCTCCTCTCCCTCTCCACCTCAGAGTAGGCCTGGAGTTTTGAGGAGCGTCGTCGCAACCCTGCTGTGTGGATCACCGCTAGAGAGGAGGACGCTTGACCTCCTTCACCCTCTCCTAAGGATCTGCAAGGAAACAGGGATATACGATCTCCCTAGGTAACACAATCTCTATACGCAGTTTTGTGTTTTTGCGGATTTTGCGCACCAATCTTCGCACGACGATGAACATCTTTTTGGGAATCGGGGATTTTTGTTTTCTTGTTCTTCCGCTGCGCATATGATTTCGCCCCCCCAATGATTTCCCAACAGTGGTATCAGAGCCAGGTTGTTCGTGCGAATGATTGGTTTTTGAACTGCGTGTGTTGTGTTTAGGAAGAATATTGACGTCAAAATCGTTGACGCAAAAGCGAGGAAGGGCAGCAACAGTTGCTGCCCTCGATCTGCATGCCTGCAGCCACCTGCAGCCGCAGCCAGGCAGCACAGCGCCGGCGCATGCGCCGGCGCTATGCCTGCAGCAGCCGGCCGGCGGTCTGCTTGCAGCAGGCTTGCTGCCGACGGGGCTGGCAACCCACGGGCAGAGGCGCCGCAGGGCAGCGGCGCCTGCCGCCGAAAGGAAGCGGCGCCTGCCGCCGCAGGGCAGCGACGCGCGACGCCTGCCGCCGCTACTCCCGCGGGCGAAACCCCCCCCACAGGGGCGGCCGCCCGGCGGGACAGCACCGCCTGCGGAGGCAGCGACGCCCGAAGGGGGAGCCCACCTGCAGCGACGCCTGCCGCCGCTACTCCCGCGGGCGAAACCCCCCTCACAGGGGCGGCCGCCTGGCGGGACAGCACCGCCCGCGGAGGCGGCGGCGCCCGAAGAGGGCGCCCACCCGCAGCGGCATCGCCGCCAGCGGGCGTGCCGCCTGCAGGCGAGGGCAGTGCCCTCGCCCCGCCGCACAGGCCGCCGCCGGCAGGGTGGCGGCGGCGGCAGCAGCGAAAAGGGGAAAGGGTATTAGGGTTTTCTGCGCAAAAGACAGTTTTGCCCCTCGGAATTTGAGAAATTCCAGTTTCTGTCTTTTGTCCAAATTACGAAAATACCCTTAGGAATTGAGAAATTCCCTATATATCCCTGATTTCAGAAAATATTAATTAATTAAAAGGTTTAGTTGATTATTATTTTTATTATTATCTAGTAGTCCTACATGATGATGATTATTTATACATGTGATGTATGATGAGTGGACGGATGATCATGGACCGTGTGATGTGTGTACTTGTGATTATTATTATTGAGGTCTGCGAACCTCCATTATATTTCTCGTTTATTGTCGGGCCTGCGTGCCTATGATTAAGTTGTAATCACATGAGGAGGCGCAGCGGGAGCGTGGAAGCCATAGCGGGACCCACGAGACGGACGATCGTGATGCATGGAGATGCATCAAGATGTCGACGGAACCGACGAGGACGAGATGGACGATCACAAGGCATGGAGATGCACCGTTGCACACATAGATCTTGATGTGAGTGATTAGGCCTACTGGCTCGGGCCTAATCATATTAGGTTGTGGTCCATGATCATCTGGTGTGATTGCTTATACACATACTAGATATGTATATATATTTGCATGCGATGTAGATATATATTAAATATGTATATATGTGACATGTCATATTAGGAGACCAAATCATAGAAATATCTCTCGATAATATTAAGTCGGTAAACGTGAGGCAATTAGATTGACCCACGTGGCCTTCCATCATTATAAGTAGGAACCGAATCCCGGTGTAGGTTGAGTTGGTCGAGTCCCTCGAGACTCACCTATATCGCGATTCGCTATCTTGCTTACGACATAGAGATGTCACCGGTGACCTGAGGGCATGATATGCTTGGTCGAGTCCCTCGAGGGTATATCATCAAATCAGACTCATCTTGTAACGAAGTTGTTGACTTAACCGAGCATCATGGTTGGTCGAGTCCCTCGAGGCCATGGTGATTCGGAGGCCGAACAGGACGGGAATCACAAGGAGTTGTGATCGGCAAGAGTTGTCTACCTTTTAGGCTTAGTGTGATTGGTCGAGTCCCTCGAGGTTACACTAAGACGCTGATTGGATCCTGATCCCCACTAGAAGTCTGCCGGAGACTTCCGTTTCACGTGCTGAGGGTGTCGCGTGACTCGTTAGTAAAATAGTGGGAGCATATTAAGATAGAAGTCCATATCTTGATAGTTTATTTCTTGCAAAATCTGCATGTTATTCATTTTTGCTACATCTTTATTTTCAGAAAATGTCGCTTTCAAATCCCTTACGTGGCATACTTGATGTCAACCGCCTCACTGGTCCAAATTATACGGATTGGCTCCGTAACTTGAGAATTGTTCTCACAACGGAGAAAATCGTGTACGTCCTTGATACAGTGATGCCTACGCCCGAAGAAGGGGCAAGCGAGGATGAGATCGCTCGCTACGTGAAGTACATTGATGACTCCACTCTTGCTCAGTGCTATATGTTGGGCTCTATGACTCCAGAGTTACAGAGACAACATGAAAAGATGGATGCCAGATCCATTCTCCTACATGTCCGCAAATTGTTTGAGGAACAGGGAAGGACTCAACGATATGAGATATCCAAGAGCCTTTTCCGCGCTAGGATGACTGAGGGGACACCGGTTCAGAACCATGTCCTAAAGATGATTGAGTGGATAGAGAAACTCACAGGTCTAGGAATGGTCCTAGAGGATAACTTGTGTGTGGACATTGTGCTTCAGTCCCTACCAGATTCCTTTTCACAGTTCATAATGAACTTTAATATGAACAAGCTTGAGGTGAGCTCCTCAATATGTTGAGGGAGGCAGAGAGTACTATTAAGAAAGAGAAGCTAGTTCTCTACACTGGTGAGACCAGAAAGAAAAGGAAAGCAGAAAGGTCCCTTAAGAAGGGAAAGGGCAAGGGCAAACAAGGTAAAGCAAAGGTTGCTAAGAAAGACCCAACAAAGGACAAAGGCCAGTGCTTCCACTGTGGTAAAGATGGGCACTGGAAGAGAAACTGCAAAGAGTACCTTGCAGAAAGGGCGAAACAAAAGCTTGATGAAGCTTCAGGTACATTCATGATCAGTCTCCATTTGTCAGACTCTTATGATAACACATGGGTATTAGATACCGGTAGTGCTTATCATATATGCAATTCGTTGCAGGTTCTGGCAAGGCCTAGGAGACTAGAGAGAGGCGAGATGGACCTCAAGATGGGTAATGGAGCAAAAGTTGCTGTATTAGCTGTTGGCGAGGTCGCCCTACATCTGCCTAGTGGAGCTTTTATTGCATTAGATGCATGTTATTTTGTTCCTTCTATTATCAAAAACATTATCTCCATTTCATGTTTAACAGTTAGTGGATATAAATTTGTTTTTGAGAACAATGGTTGTTCGATATTATTAGATGATAAGATCATCACGAAAGGAACATTGCATAATGGTTTATTTATGTTAGACACCACTCCACATATCATGAATATAAATGTGTCCAAAAGGAAACGAGATGAGTTGAACAGTGCATACTTGTGGCATTGTAGGCTAGGTCACATCCATGAAAGAAGGATTCAAAAGTTGCTAAATGATGGATATCTAGATCCATTCGACTATGTGTCATATGCAACTTGTGAGCCTTGCATTCGTGGAAAACTGACCAACTCTCCATTTAGTGGAACTGGAGAGAGAGCCACTGAGTTGTTGGAACTCATACATAGTGATGTATGTGGACCCATGTTAACTCATGCCATTGGAGGTTACTCATACTTCATTACATTTACTGATGATTTCTCAAGGTATGGATATGTGTACTTAATGAAGTACAAGTCCGAGGCCTTTGAGAAATTCAGAGAGTATAAGAATGAGGTGGAGAACCAGACTGGAAAGAGTATCAAAACTCTTCGATCAGATCGAGGAGGTGAGTACTTAAGTATAGAGTTTACTCACTTCCTCAAGGACCATGGGATATTATCCCAATGGACACCTCCTTATACACCTCAGCTCAATGGTGTCTCTGAAAGGAGAAATCGTACATTATTAGATATGGTACGGTCCATGATGAGTTTCGCTGACCTACCCATCTTATTCTAGGGATATGACCTAGAAACCGTAGCTTACCTTCTGAACAGAGTTCTAACTAAGTCGGTAGTGTCTACACCATATGAGATATGGAAAGGGAAGAAGCCTGATCTTAAGGTTGTTAAGATTTGAGGCTGCCCTACCCACATTAAAAGACACAACCCCGATAAGTTAGAATCAAGGACAGAGCGATGCAAATTTATGGGATACCCCAAGGAAACTTGTGGGTATTATTTCTATCATCTCGAGGACCAAAAGGTCTTTGTAGCTAAGAGAGCAGTGTTCCTTGAGAAGGAACACATTCTTGGCGGAGACAGTGGGAGAATGATAGAGTTGAGCGAGGTTGGAGAACCAAGCTCAAGCACCACTCTACAGCCCGAGTCTGTTCAGGTATCTAATACACAAGTTTCAACTTTACGCAGGTCTGATAGAGTATCCCATCCTCCTGAGAGATATGTGGGACATATTAGAGCGGAGGATGTAGAGGATATTGATCCTCAGACCTACGAGGAGGCTATTATGAGTATAGACTCCGGGAAGTGGAAAGAAGCCATGAATTCTGAGATGGATTCTATGTACTCCAATAAGGTTTGGAACCTAGTTGATGCACCCGAAGGTATTGTACCCATCGGTTGCAAGTGGATCTTTAAGAAAAAGATCGGAGTAGATGGAAAGGTAGAGACCTATAAAGCAAGGCTAGTGGCTAAGGGGTATCGTCAAAGGCAAGGTGTTGACTACGACGAAACTTTCTCACCCGTAGCAATGCTAAAATCCATCAGAATTCTATTGGCTATTGCAGCACACTATGATTATGAGATCTGGCAGATGGATGTGAAAATCGCATTCCTCAACGGGAACCTGGAGGAGGAGGTGTATATGATGCAACCTGAGGGATTCGTGTCCAAGAACTGCCCAGATAAGGTGTGTAGGTTGCTTAGATCCATTTATGGACTAAAGCAAGCTTCCCGAAGTTGGAACATAAGATTTGATGAGGCAATCAGATCTTATGACTTCGTTAAGAACGAAGATGAGCCTTGTGTATACAGAAAGGTAAGTGGGAGCGCTATTAGCTTTTTGGTGTTATATGTGGATGACATCCTCATCATTGGGAATGACATAGGAATGCTATCCATAGTAAAGACTTGGTTATCTAGACACTTCTCCATAAAGGACTTAGGGGAAGCATCCTATATCTTGGGGATTAGAATCTATAGAGATAGATCCAAAAGGATGCTTGGTTTGTCCCAGTCCAGGTACATAGAAACTATTGTCAAAAGGTTTGGCATGGAAAATTTCAAAGGGCAAACATGAATATGATACCTTATGCAGGTATCAGGCGGATCCAGGCTTGGAGCACTAGAAAGCAGTAAAGTGTATCCTTAAGTACTTGAGAAGGACTAAGGATCTTTTACTAGTATATGGAGGTAATAGCCTTAAGGTTGAAGGCTTCACTGACTCAAGTTTTCAGTCTGATGTCAATGATAGCAAGTCGAATTCAGGGTATGTGTACACCTTGAATGGAGGAGCAGTGTGCTGGAAGAGTTCCAAGCAAGATACCACTGCTGACTCGACCACAGAGGCGAAGTACATTGTTGCATCGGATGCAGCAAAGGAGGGAGTCTGGTTGAAGAAGTTCATCACAGATTTGGGAGTCGTGCCGGATAGTGAGGAGCCGATTTCCCTATATTGCGACAACAACGGGGCAATTGCTCAAGCGATGGAACCTAGGTCTCATCAGAAATCTAAGCATGTTCTGAGGAGGTTCCACCTTATCAGAGAGATCGTGACCCGAGGAGATGTAGCAGTGGAAAGAGTTCCATCCGAAGATAACATTGCAGATCCACTAACAAAGCCATTGTCTCAGATTGTCTTTGAGCGTCACAGGGGTCTGATGGGGATCAGACACATAGGTGATTGGCTTTAGGTCAAGTGGGAGATTGCTAGTCATAAGTGCCCAGCAAGCCAATCACGTGAGTGATGGCACGTGTGACTTGATACAGAATCTTTTTGCTTATTATATTTTGGCGTATATCACTTTATAACTATTGCATAAATGCATATATATTGTGATGTCCTTGGATTTGTGCAATGGGAATCGGATCGTGATGAGATCACGATAATGAGATCGATTCACCTTTAAACACATATCCTAAATAATCCCGGTCATAGGTTACTCGAGAGGGACATCGTGATAACCGGATAGACTGGTGTGCTGTATACCCGTCCATATGATGGATGCAGCTGGTCTCATAGCTGCTCGTGTAGGGACACTAGGGATACAGTACAGGTGCTCATTGGAGAATGAGTTCACTGATTGATCCGCTTACGGAATGCTGGATGGTTGATGATGCCTTATTGTCAGACAACGATTCCGTAGTCCTAGTGGTGTATCTGGTTCTTAGACTTGAGACACCAAGGATGTCCTGTATGAGTGCTCCACTCTTTGATACCAGACTTATAGGTTTGGCTGTTCCCAGATCTAGTACAGCTGGTCATTGGGAGTGGTAGTCGACCTTACGAGGGCTATTGAGTGTCGATAGAGGATCATCCACTCTCGGTATTATGAGAGGAATATCCCATGTGTTCTTGCTCAGACAAATCCCTGGCCAGGGTCATTCGGGTTGAGAGAGAAAGAGTTCTCCGGGAGAATCCGATTAGAGCGAGACTCGAGTAGAAACCGTATGGGTCTGACAGCACCATGCTCGATATACGGTCTCTGGGATATTAGATGGATGAGGGACTATAGGTACATGGTAATTGAGGACAGACAGGTCCAATGGATTGGATTCCCCTGTATCGTCTGGGGACTACGGCGTAGTGGCCTAGTACTTCCGTAGTCGATGAGTCAAGTGAATTATTACAGAGATAATAATTCACTTAGTTAGAAAGAGTTCTAACAGGTATGACTCACGGCCAGCTCGATATTGGGCCTAGAGGGTCACACACATATGGTAGGCATTGCGATGAGTAGAGGTTCGGATATGAGATATCCGACGGAGCCCTTGTCTTATTGGATGCAGATCCAATACCCACTAGGGAAAGGACCCATTAGGGTTTTGACACGGGATCTCTATAAATAGGAGGGATTCACAGCCTCATAGGCTAGAGTCTTTGCTTGCCCTTCCTATTCTCCTCTCCCTCTCCACCTCAGAGTAGGCCTGGAGTTTTGAGGAGCGTCGTCGCAACCCTGCTGTGTGGATCACCGCTAGAGAGGAGGACGCTTGACCTCCTTCACCCTCTCCTAAGGATCTGCAAGGAAACAGGGATATACGATCTCCCTAGGTAACACAATCTCTATACGCAGTTTTGTGTTTTTGCGGATTTTGCGCACCAATCTTCGCACGACGATGAACATCTTTTTGGGAATCGGGGATTTTTGTTTTCTTGTTCTTCCGCTGCGCATATGATGTCGCCCCCCCAATGATTTCCCAACACATCCATCAACGTTTAGGATCAAAAAATGAATTTTGTCATAAAAACCATCAAGACCAATAAATCACAAAAATCATTATGTATAACTTTAAAATCTTATGCATAAAAATCGTCATGGAATCAAAATATTTAATATTTTCATTACATCATTATGCATTACTTCAAATCAAACATGATTTCATTTAATCAAAATCGAGAAATGATTATGGAAATCAACATGATACACATTATTATTTCTTAGCATGATTTCATAAGGTATTTTTAATCAAAATCATTTTATTTATCATAAACATACAATTTTCATGATTATTTTCAAAATTACTAGAATAATAAGCATGATTCTTAATTTTTACATTTTTATTATTAAATTATTATAATTTTCAAGAAAATTAATTCTAAACTAAATAAAAAAGAAAAATGCATCATGAAAAGCATCATGTAATTTCGAAGTAAATTAAAGGCATTTTGATTACCTCAATGTCGAAAGACGTTAAGGCGTAGTTTGCCACCTCGCCTTTGTTGATTTTCTCCTCGTTTTCGGAGGAGCTCGATTCATCCCACTTTGTGTTTTTCTTGTGTTCAAAGCAAGTAGGTTCATTCTTTTTATTCTTAAATTTTTGTTTCATTAATTTTTTAAATTTCTTAGTGAGTAGTTCTTGTTCACCATCACTTGAGCTTATACTTGAGTGGTCTTCAAATGTTCTATGTCTCAAATCCTTCCTATTCTTTGGAAGGTGATTTTGTTCATCATGTTCATCATATGCATTGTGCACCATTTCATATGTCATCAATGAACCGATAAGTTCTTCAAGTGAAAAAATATTTAAATCTTTTGTTTCTTGTATTGCCGTTACATTTGATTCCCAAGCTTTATAAAGTGATCATAAAACTTTACAAACAAGTTCAAAATTTGAACATTTACCAAGAGCTTTTAAACCATTGACGACATCCGTAAAACGGGTGTACATGTCAACAATGGTTTCACTCGGCTTTATTCGAAAAAGCTCGAAATCATGCATTAAAAAATTAATTTTTGAATCTTTAACTTTGCCAGTTCCTTCATGCGTGATTTCAAGGGTGCACCAAATATCGAAAGCCGTTTCGCAAGTAGAAACCCGATTAAACTCGATTTTGTCTAAGGTACAAAATAGAGCATTCATAGCTCTAGCATTTAAAGAAAATGTCTTCTTCTCTAAATAATTCTAATCTTTCATTGGAAGAGAAGACCTTTTAAAACTAGATTTGATAATCTGCCATAAATTCATATCCAATGAAAGCAAGAAAACTCTCATTCGAGTTTTCCAATAAGTGTAGTCCGTCCCATTGAAAAAGGGAGGACGAATGAGAGAGTGACCCTCTTGGTTACCAAAAAGAGCCATTTCAATTTGGGTGTTAAACCAAATATGAAAAACGAGGCTCTGATGCTAATTATTAGGATCAAAAGCACTAAGAGGGGGGGGGTGTGAATTAGTGCAGCGGTAAAAACTACGTCGGTTCAAAAAACCTTCGTACGATAAAAGTCGTTTACGTTGAAAATCAATTTCAGAAAGTTAACTTGAAAGCGAGTTTGTAAAAGTAATGAAGGCAGTAAGCACTTAAAGAGGTTTGCAGTAAAGATAAATTGCACAAATGTAAATGCAAACTAGATTTTAGAGTGGTTCGGTCAACGTGACCTACATCCACTTTCAGCTTCCTCCTCCGATGAGGTCACCGGCGTCCACTAGAGGCCTTCCTTCAATAGACGAAAGTGAATCACCTTTTACACCCCTCTTCTCCTTTTACCGGGTTTAGGAGACAACCTTTACAAGCACTCACTTACTCCTCTCTAAACAGAATTCTAAGTTTAAGGCTAGAGGAGGGATATCTCAAGTGATTTCTACAGTGTTTCTTTGCTTTTAGACTCTCTATGTTTGTATTCTTTAACCAGGGATGAGAGGGGTATTTATAGGCTTCAAGTTGATTCAAACTTAGAGCCTAAAAACATCTCATCCCGGGTTCCCCGGGCATTGGCGGTACCACCTCCTCCGCTGGGCGGTACCACCGCCCAGTGTTAGTTTGACTAACACTATCCTGGGCGGTACCACCGCCTGGGGTGCAGTGCTAGGCGATACCACTGCCCAGACTGGTAGTACCACCGCTTGGCACCCTCCCAGGGGCGATACAACTGCCCAGACTGGCGGTACCACCGTCTGACACAATCTCGAAGACTGTACCACGACGGTGAGTCTTCTTGGGGCACTGTTTGGGCTTCTTATTGGGCCTAGTACAGTTCTTACATGGGCCTAGCTAGCCCATAATTGGGTTGGCCCAATCCAAACCCAATTATGTGCTAACTACGATTCCTAAGACATATTTTAAGCTAAACTAAGTCTGTAAGTCTATTCTTCCAACGAGCTTCCGGTGAACCTCCGACGAACTCTCAGTAATGTTCTAGTGGACTCCCAACAAGCTATTGGACTTGCGATGTTCCACTTGGTGAGTTCCGACGAGCTTCTTGGCAAGCTCCGTGACTTCTCGGCTAGTTCCACCAGAATCTCCGACGAACGTCCAGACTTCCGACAAACTCTCGAACTCCCAATGATGTTGCGTCCTTGACTCCGGGATTTCAGTTTGCTTCATGTCTTGCTATTGTAGTTAATCCTGCATATGTAAAACACACTTCGATCTAGACAATTAATCCTAAGCATCTAATCAAGTTGTCCGACATGTCATTGGTCCCTCGACGCTTCATCCGATTCTTCGGTGCATCATCCTCTCTTGCGGCCTATTGCCCAATTGGCCAGTTGACTCCGCAACTCCGATATCCTTGGCACAATCTCCTCTCTTCTTGCCCTAATGCCCGAATCCATGGCCCGAAGCCTTTTGTCGATACGTCGACTGATCCACCGACCTGACGTCCAATCTTCTGACATGTTCCTCGGGCCCAACTTGATTCTTCCTACTTTAATTGTCTCATCCTGATCGAAGCATCCTGCGTCACTCAAAACGCAGATTAAAACATAAACACATATTGATGGGTTTCATCATCAAAATCCGAGATTCAACAATTATTGGTCCATCGACGCTTTGTCTGATTCTTCGACGCATCATCCTCTCTTACGACCTATTGCCCAGTCGGCTAGTTGACCTCCGCAACTCCGATATCCTTAGCGCAATATCTGCTCTTCTTGGCCCGATTCTCAAATCCATGGACCGAAGCCTTCTACCGATATATCGACCAATCCTTCGGTGCGACGTCCAATCTTCTGACATATTTTCCTTTGGCCCAACATGATTCTTCCTGCTTTAATTGTTTCTCCTTGATCGAAGCATCCTGCGTCACTCAAAATATAGATCAAATCATAAACACTTATTAATTGGTTTCATCATCAAAATATGAGGTTCAACAATCTCCCCCTTTTTGTTGATAACAACTAATTGATGACAGAGTTTAAACAAACTCCCAGAGTTTAACCAAACTCTCCCATCAATATGCCATATTGATAAAACTCTTAGATTTAAAAATCCAAGCAACATGTTATCATAAACTTATGCATAACATCATTATACTTCTCCCCCTTTGTCATCAACAAAAAGGAGAGGTCCAAATATCAAGTGTTTGAGATATTATATCTCAAATCATTGCATAATAAATCTCAAGTTTAATCATCATGCAAGCTAGAAAATTTAGCAAGTGCCACATCATATTAGAACATGCAAACTATCAAGTTTTAGATATGCAAGGTAGTAAGATAGCAAGTTTACAACATACAAGCTAGCAAAAATTTTGAAAGCAAATGCAAAATAGCTTTCTTGTTGAAGTGTGTAAGCTAGCGATTCTTGCTTCTTATTGCAAAGTGCAAGTTGCAAGTTTTACTTTTTGAGATAGACAAGATAGTGATGTTCAAGATAGCAAGCTCTTTCTTCTCTTTTGAGAAGTGCCATTTTTGCTTCCTTTGCAAAGTGCAAGCTAGCAAAATTTTACATTATTTTATAATATACAAGCTAGCAATTTGACAAGTGTTACTTCTCTTTGAAGTATGAAGGCTAGTATGTTTTTAAAAAATAATGCGAGATAATAAGCTAGCAAGATATAATGTTTTACATGAAGCAAGCTAACAAGTTTTGCATTATACAAGCTAGTGAGTTTTTTGTAAACTTTTTTACACCTTTTGATATATGCAAGATAGTGTGTTTTTGCATCTACTTAAAACGTGCAAGCTAGCATTTTTGCATTTCTAGCAATTCTTTCTCTATATATCATCATGCAAGCTAGCAATATTTCTTGAGTTTTGTAAGTTTGTACATTTTGGTAGATGTGCAAGTTTAGTATCTTTTGCATCTTCTTGACTTGTGCAAGATAGCTATCTCCCCCTTTGTCATTGTCAAAAAGAATGAAAGAATATAATTTTGTACCTCTTTTTTCCTTTACAATAATTTTCAAATCATGACAAAGGATGAATAACAAATATGAAAAATCAAGTTATGAATGTCAAAACAATTTTTCATCATGAATATTTTATCATTGCATGCATCATTATCATAAGTTAAAGTATTGCATGCATAATATCAAATCACCATTCATAATTACATCAATATTTCAATCATTATTTCAATATGCTTGTGCATCATTATAGTTTCAATTTACAACATGCATAATTTTAAAACTTTACATATCATCCTTACTCTATGCATGATACTAAAAATAAATCAATCACCATATCATATATAATACTAATAAGCTAGCAAATTTATATCATTTTAGAGCATCAAAATAATATCATGAGTATTTCATGCATTCATATCATCACATGAAGAATATCAAGAAGAATTAGGTGATGAGATATACTTCAAGAATACAAGGAATTATATAAAGCCAAAAAATCATATCATGTGAATACCAAAAGACATGATTCATTTTGACAAATCTCCTCTTAAATATTCAAAAAGAAATCTTAGGAGATCAAATAATAAAAGATATTCAAATAAATTTGTAAGTCATGAATTTCGAAAAAGATATTCTCTTTAGTAAATCACAAAAGGAAACATAGGAGAAAAAGATTTCAATCTTATGATTCATATAGAAAATCTCCTCTTTAGTAAAATGCCAAGAAAAATCATAGGAGTACAAAGAAGAGATCTTGATTAAAAAAAATCTCAAGTAATTCCAAGAAATCAAGATAAAACTCATTCAAATTCAAATCATCAAATCAAAATCATTTTCAAGAGATTAAAAAAAAAAGATAGCTTCAGTAGTCTCTCCTTTCTGAAAAGTCGATAAAGTAGAGAAATTTTGCAAGAAGAAAGCTTTCTTCTTTTGGTATTTCAATTCATAAGATTGATTTCGTAGAAGCATGCCCTTTTCAAATAAAAACATGTATCTTTTTTTTTAAAACCAAAAAGCCACTTTCATTATAGTAAAAATCGATAATTCATAAATCGCAAGAATCGTCATACATAATTTCGAAAGATAAACTCATTAAGCATGATATTACTTCAAATCAAACATGATTTCATTAATCATAGAGCATCTTCAATCAAAATTAAGAAACAATATGATTAATCTTGTTAAGTGTACAAGCATTAGATTTATATTTAACATTTTATTGCATTATTGCATCATTAAAACATCAAGCATGATTTTATAAGACATTTTTAATCAAAATCATTTTGTTTGTTTATCATAAAATAAATAATTTTCATGATCATTTTCAAAATTACTAGAAAGATAAGCATAATCCTAATTTTTTAGCATTTTCATTATATTATTGAACATATGATTTTTAAGAAAAATAATTAAACTAATTTAAAAATAATTCATGAAAAGCATTATGTAATTTCGAAATAAGGCAAAGGGGTTTTGGTTACCTCATTGTCAAAAGTCGTTAAGGCGTAGTTTGCCACCTTACCTTTGTTAGTTGGCTCCTTGTCTTCGGATGCACTCGTTTCATCCTGAGGTGCTTCCCTCTTCTTGCGTTCATAGCAAATAGTTACGTTCTTTTTGTTCTTTAATTTTTTTTTTATGAACTTTTTAAATTTCATAGTGATGAGTTCAAGTTTACCATCACTTGAGCTTATGCTCGAGTGGTTTTCAATTGTTCTAAGTCTGAAATCCTTCCTATTCTTTGGAAGGTGGTTCTCAAGTTCGTTTTGTGTATTGTGCGCTATTTCATATGTCATTAATGAACCAAAAAGTTCTTCAAGTGAAAAATTATTAAGATCTTTTGCCTCTTGTATTACAGTTACTTCTGGATCCCAACTCTTATTAAGATAACGTAAAATTTTGTTTATAAGTTCAAAATCCAAAAAACTTCTACCAAGTGCTTTTAAACCATTAATGACATCCATAAAATGGGTGTACATGTCTCCAATGGTTTCACTTGGTTTCATGTAAAATAATTTGAAGTCATGCATTAAAAGATTAATCTTCGAAACTTTTACTCTACTAGTGCCTTCATGTGTGGTTTCAAGAATGTGCCAAATGTCGAAAGCCGTTTCGCAAACATAGAAACCCGATTAAACTTGTTTTTGTCTAAGGTGCAAAATAGAGCGTTCATAGCCCTAGCATTTAAGGAAAACATTTTTCTTCTCCAAATCAATTCATTCTTTTATTAGAGTAGAAGACCTTCAAAAACCATTTTTAATAATATTTCATAAATTTAAATCCAACGAAAGTAGGAAAACTCTCATTCGAGTTTTCCAATATATGTAGTCCGTCCCATTAAACAAGGGAGGACGAATGAGAGAGTGACCCTCTTGAAAGCCGAAAAGAGTCATTTCTCTTGGGTGTTAAACCAAATGAGAAATCACAAAACTCTAATACCAACTGTTAGGAACGAGTCGGCACTAAGAGGGGGGGGGGGGGGGGGGATTAGTGCAGTAGTAAAAACGTCGGTTCTAAAAAAATCTTTGTACGTTGAAAACCGATTACGGAAGATGTTACTGTTAGGATCAAGAGCACGCTAAGAGGGGGGGGGGGGGGAGAGGGGGTGAATTAGTACAGTGAAAAACTTTCGCTATTTCAAAAAACCTTGTTTTGATTAAAGCTGATTCAATGAGAATGATCTCAACTCAATTCGTTTCGGAAGAAATTTGAGCTTGAAGTCTTAAGCGAAAATGCAAATGAAGACTAAGTGATTTGTAGCAATATAAATCACATAAATGAAAAAACATAGATTTCATAAAGTCTTCGTAGAAAACTGATCTCGGAAGATGTTTCACGTCAAAGTGAATGTAGATGTATTTAAAGCATAGTAAGGAGGAGAGGCAGTTTGCTATAAAGGAAAGATGCTCAAAATAAATGCAAACCGAGATTTTAGAGTGGTTCGGTCAATGTGACCTACATCCACTATCGGCTTCCTCCTCCGACGAGATCATCGGCGTCCACTAGAGGCCTTCCTTCAATAGGCGAAGGCCAACCACCCTTTTACAGCTTTTCTCCTTTTGACGGGCTTAGGAAATAGCGCTTACAAGTTTTCACTCCTCTCTTGGATGATCTCAACTCTTAGAAAGAAGGAGAAGAACTCTAGCTTTTACAATAATTTAAGGCCTCAAAGACTCAAGATAATGTTAAGATTTCGGTGCCCTTTCATACAGGAAAGGGTGGGGTATTTATAAACCCCAATGAGTTCAAAAATGGAGCATAAAAGTATCTATTCATGGATTTCCGAGGTCTTGGTAGTACCACCGCCATTACTGGGTGGTACTGCCACCTATCATCGGGCACTGGGCAGTACTACCGCTCAGTCTGGGTGGTACTACCGCCTGACAGTGCTCGAAGACCGAGCTCAAGCAGTACCATCGCCTGACAGGGGCGGTACCACTGTTGGTAACAAAAACTACAAGCGGTACCACCGCCTGATAGGGGCGGTACTATCACCCAGAAATCTTGGGAGACTGAGTCTCCCAGGCAGTGCCATTGCCAGCCCTAGCGTTGCCACCGTCGACCAAGATTTCAAGGACCGAATGGGCTGTTCCATTCGGCCCAATTTGGGTCTATTAAGGGCCCAATTGGCTCCTGATTAAGTTAGTGGGATCACCTTCCAATCCTAACTTAATCTACACTCTAACTACGATAATTAAGACATCATTACTGCAATTCGTGTTCCGGTGCATCAATCGCTTCTTCCGGCGAGCTTCCGGCAAACATCCAATGAACCCTCGGCGATACTCCGGTGGACTCTCGGCAAGCTCCTAGACTTTACGACGATCTTCTTGGCGAGTTTCGACGAGCTTCTATGGCAAGCTCTTGGACTTCCGACGAACTCTCGGACTCCCAACGTGATCTTGATCTTGACTTCGGTATAACACCTGCTGCATGTCTTACTGTCATCGTAGTTAATCATGCATACTTTTCCCAATATATAGATTAGATAAACAAATGACAATTGACTTCATTATCAAAATATGAGATTCAACAATCTCCCCTTTTTTTATGATGACAATCAATTGATGACGGAGTTAACCTTAACTCCTCATATCTATATGCCATACTTGAGAAAAGTCACTCTTGAATTCTAAACCTTTGAATTCAAGAGACATACTGATAAGTTAAGTTCATTTAAACTTATTAATACACCCATCATGATTCCTATCATGATGTAACTTTCTGAAATCAATACACCCATCATGATTCCTATCATGATGTAACTTTCTGAAAATGATGTCAAGGCATGATATCCATTTTCAAGTCTTATTTTTCAAATATAAAGGATAGCAATCATAGCAATTCATTCTATGACAAGATATCAATTTGTAATATTTTAAATTAAGCTCTAGATATCTTATCATAATACAAACATTTCAAGTGTAAAATTGCATACATTTATCATCAATTTACCACATATTTCTCCCCCTTTATCATCAACAAAAAGGAGAACGATTTAATAATATATGCAAGTGTGGTAAAAATTCATGTCATTTTTCAACTTGTAAAGAAATTCATACAAATTATTTTTCAAGTATTCATGACATGATATCATTCATTAACTTCTTTCCTTTTACTTATCATCAAAACTTTGCATTAAGAAAGAAAGAAGGTAAAAACCATTGAGAACCAACTTTAAATGATGTTAAAACTGAATGAAAGAGTTTCATTAACTCATGCTCATTTTTCACAAGGATCAAGATATACATATGAAATTAAATCCTTGCAAGTGTTCATCTAAAAAAAAATCTTCCTTCATCAAGAAGGAATTCATGTGAAAGAGTCATTACATCAAATCCATTTCTTAATAAAAAATTTACAAGAGATAAATTTATGAGAGATATATTTGTCAATTAATTTCATGTATTAAAAATCATTAAGTGATGGAGCATGGATATAAAATAGCTTTAATATGGCATAAGCTTATAAAAGCTCCATTCAAGAAATACATTAAGTCCGGAAGAGAAATACAACAAAATCATGCATTCGGACATGTTTTGTCATAGCTTTTCAATCACAATCATGAAGATAAACATGATATTGCATGATCATAGAAACTTTTTACAAACTTTCCAATGTGAACATGTTATTGAAGCACACAATCAAGTAAAATTCTCATCATAAAATTATAAGCACAGAATTTAAATGAATGATCAAAGAATCAAGAAAGTCCGAAAATGAAATTAAACAAATTCATGCACTTGGACAAATCAACATTCCTAATTCTCTTCTAATAAAATCAAATTATTCTTCACTTAAAGGCTTTGTAAAAATATCAGCTAATTGATGTTTAGTATCAATAAACTCTAGGATTACATCATGATTAGTGACATGATCTCATATAAAGTGATGCCTAATATCAATATGTTTCGTTCTAGAGTGTTGAATGAGATTCTTTATTAAACATATTGCACTTGTGTTATCACATTTTATGGGGATATTTTTAAGATGAATCTTATAATCCTATAAAGTATTTTTCATCCATATAACTTGTGCACAACATACAATAGTTACAATGTACTTGTTAGGACCTTTTTTCTGAGCTTTTGAATGATGTTTATTGAGTCTGTTTAGTCCAGTTGTTTATTGAGTCGGTTTGGTTTGGTTAGAGTCAAGTAGAGGTTTATTTATTATTAGAGTTCAAGTCCTGATTGACTTTGGGTGGAACTCTATGAATAGGGATATAACTACTTCTTTTCAGTAATCTATGAAAAATACTATTCTGTCTTTTGACAAGCCCTAGGAGGCCGATCCCCTCGAAGCGATCAAGGAGGGTCGATCCCCTCGAAGCGATCAAGGAGGGCCGATCCCCTCGAAGCGATCAAGGAGGCCGATCCCCTCGAAGTGATCATCCACTTTCTTTTCTTCTTTTTTACGATAAGACTTTAGGGTCTTATCATTTGGTATCAGAGCGACAATAAGACTTTAGGGTCTTATCATTTGGTATTAGAGCGACGATAAGACTTTAGGGTCCCACTCCGCCGCAGCCCTGTTCCTCTTCTCTACCGCCGCTGCAGGGCAACTCCTTCTCCACCGCTGCCGCTGCTTCCTGGCCCTCAGTAGTAGAGATCCCTCCTCACAGCGACCACAGCAAGCATCGTTGCCTCCCACGCAGCGAACGCAGCTACATCCCTGCATCCTCGTAGCAACCCTTCATTCCAATAGTGCTACCACCGATTGCATCACAACAACAACATAGAGTAGGACAGTGATTTATGCCCTAGTCTTGACACAAAAAACAGAAGTTGAGATTAAACATCAACGCAGTCGCCTTCCAACCCTGGCGCTCTCACCCCACGCAGCGATAGAAACAGGGCAGCTACTCTTCCTCCAACGCAACGACTGCAGCACTGCCCTTGGCGTCCACCTCCTCGGCAACTTCGCATCGACAGTGTTGATACCCTTGACCGACACTAAAAACAGAAGTTAAGATTACAGATTTGTAGTCTTACGCAATGGCCACTGATAACTCTCTGAAAGCACAAATAGAAGCATTGGAAATCAGAATTGAGAACCGACTACAAGAAACACTTAATGATTTCAAAAAGAGCCTATTAGAGAGCCTTAGCAAATTTCAACAAAATGGGGGCTCAAGTTCTGCGTTGCATAGATCTGAAAATATAGGAAAAGGGCCCCAAGATTGTGACACAAATTACTCACACATGAAGATGGAATTTCCGAGATGGAAAGGTGGAGATCCGACCAATTGGATCTCTAAGGCAGAAAATTTTTTCCATTTTCACAGAACCCCAGAAGAATCCAAGGTAGAAGTGGCCTCAATCCAGCTCAAGGGAGATGCACTCCAATGGTACGATTGGTATGAAACTTTTCACCGAGTTCCTTCATGGGAGCAGTTCAAAAGAGGGCTTCTTGTTCACTTTGGCCTATCCGAATATGAGAATATTGATTACCAGCTCGCCAAAATTCGTCAGACTTCTACAGTGTTAGAATATCAGAGTATGTTTGAAAGATTATCAAATCAAGCTAGAGATTGGTCGTCGGACCGACAACTTCTGGATATATTTATTGAAGGGCTTATTCCAGAGATCCGATGTGACGTTAAGGCTCGTCAACCCCCACTATGATAGCTGCGATCTCATTTGCAAATCTATATGAGAAAAAAATTAGCAAGGAAAGATCAGCAAAGGGTTTGTACTATGATGAAAAATGGAGTATGGAGCACCGATGTAAACAAGGGCAACTTCTGATGCTTAAACCAATTGGAGAGGAGCTGAAAGCTAAGAATGTGGACTCCGATCATGAAGGTATAAATTCTAATGAAGACGTTGAACCTACTATACATATAATGCATACATTAGCCGACTACTCTAACCCGCAAACTATGGAAGTTGCCGACACTCTAGAGCATCAACCTATTATAGTTTTGATTGATACCAGTAGCACTAATAATTTTATGGACAATGAGATTGTTGACCGATTGGCCCACCACATTGAAGACTATGATAGATTCGAAGTAAAGATCGTTGATGGACGGATTTTCATTTGTGATAGCAAATGTTCAAAGATAAAATTGATTATACAGGGCCAGAAGTTTCATGCAACGATTATTACACTGAAAGACCGACCTGTTGCTTACACTATCAAAAAGTGGAGACCATACTTACTTGATCAACGGGTTGTGATGCATTGCAGATAGTCTATAGCTAAAGTACTGAAAGAGAAGCTCCCCGAGATTGATGCTGCTTAGCCTTGAGGACAAGGCTGATTTGAAGAGGGAGGAACTGTTAGAACCCTTTTTCTGAGCTTTTGAATAATGTTTATTGAGTCTGTTTAGTCTAGTTGTTTATTGAGTCGGTTTGGTTCAGTTAGAGTCAAGTAGAGGTTTATTTAATATTTATTTATTATTAGAGTTCAAGTCCTGATTGACTCTAAGTGGAACTCTATAAATAGGGATGTAACTGCTTCTTTTCAGTAATCTATGAAAAATACTATTCTGTCTTTTGACAAGCCCTAGGAGGCCGATCCCCTCAAAGCGATCAAGGAGGGCCGATCCCCTCGAAGCGATCAAGGAGGGTCGATCCCCTCGAAGCGATCAAGGAGGCCGATCCCCTCGAAGTGATCATCCCCTTTCTTTTCTTCTTTTTTACGATAAGACTTTAGGGTCTTATCATTTGGTATCAGAGCGACGATAAGACTTTAGGGTCTTATCAGTACTCAGCTTTGATTATAGATAGTGCAACCGAGTTTTATTTCTTGGATGACCAAGAAACAAGTGCATGTCCTAAAAATTGACATGTTCCTAATGTGCTTTTTCTCTCTAGTCTACATCCAGCAAAATCCGCATCAGCATAAGCAATTAGCATAAAATTCTTAGACTTTGGATACCATAATCCTAGATTTGTGGTACCTTTAAGATATATAAGTATTCTCTTAACTGCTTTAAGATGAGATATCTTAGGATTAGATTAAAACCTAGCACATAGTCCTACACTAAACATAATATTCGGTCTAGTTGCAGTGAGGTAAAGTAAACTTCCTATCATACCCCTATAAATTTTTTGATTAAAGCTTTCTCTACTTTCATCAATTTCTAACTTAGTGGAGGTGCTCATGGGAGTGTTGATAGCTTTTGAGCTATCCATATTAAATCTTTTTAGCAAATTTAAAGCGTATTTTGTTTGGCTAAGAAAGATGTCATTACTTAGTTGTTTGATTTGTAAGCCTAAAAAGAAGGTTAATTCTCCCATCAAACTCATCTTAAATTCAAGACTCATACTTTTAGCAAATGATTCATAAAGAGATTCATTCGTGAAACCGAAAATAATATCATCAACATAAATTTGAATAATAAGAAAATTATTTTCAAAATTTTTGATAAACAATGTAGTATCGACCTTGCCTTTAAAGAAATTATTTTCAATAAAAAATGAACTAAGTCTCTCATACCAAGCCCTTGGGGCTTGTTTTATACCATAGAGAGCTTTAGTCAGTTTAAACACATGATTAGGGAAACTATTATGCTCAAATCCGGGAGGTTGTTCAACATAAACTTCTTCAGAAATAAAGCTATTAAGAAAAGTACTTTTAATATCCATTTGAAATAATTTAAAATTATTACTACTAGCATAGTCAAGGAGCATCCTTATGGCTTCTAATCGAGCCACAGGAGCGAAAGTTTCTTCATAATCGATACCTTCTTCTTGGTTGAAACTTTTGGCCACTAATCTAGCCTTGTTTCTAACCACAATACCATATTCATCTTACTTGTTTCTAAAGACCCATTTAGTACCAATAACTAAATGGTCATTTGGCCTAGGAACAAGCTTCCACATCTCATTTCTCTTAAATTGATTTAACTTATCTTGCATTACGATAATCCATGAAACATCTTTCATGGCTTCGTCAATACATTTTGGTTCAAGTTGGGAGAGAAAAGCAACGTTGGCACAAAAATTTTTAAGAGAAGAACGTGTTTGAACACCTTTAGACGTGTCTCCTATGATTAGCTTCTTAGGATGATCATCTACATACTTCCAATCCTTGGGTAAGGATGTTTCGGAAGTGGATGCATCCAAGTTGCTAGTTGGAGAAGGGGTTTCATTTAAATTCAAAGTATCAAAATTAATATCATCATGAAAATTATTTTTCTTAATTTCGAAAACCTCATTAAAAACAACATGAATGAATTCTTCTATAATCAAGATTCTTTTATTAAAGATACGAAATGCTTTAGAAATCGAAGAATAGCCAAGAAAAATTCCTTCATCGGATTTAACATCAAATTTTCCTAAGGCATCTTTTTCATTCAAGATAAAACACTTACACCCAAAAATTTAAAATATGAAACATTGGGTTTTTTGTTGTTCCACAACTCGTAAGGAGTTTTGGTGAGTAAGGGTCTTACTAGAACTCTATTCATAACATAGTATGTTATGTTTACCCCCATTGAGTTCAAAAATAAAGCCTAAAAGTGTTCATTCCCGGATTTCCGGGGTCCTGGCGGTACCACCGCCATTATTGGGTGGTACTGCCACCTGTCATCGGGCACTGGGTGGTAGTACCGCTTGACAGCGCTCGAAGACCGAGCTCAGGAGGTACCACCGCTTGACAGGGGCAGTACCACCGTTGGCAGCAATAACTGTCGGCGGTACCACCTCCTGACAGGGGTGATACTACCACCCAGAAATCCTAGGAGATCGAGTCTCCCATGCGATGCCACCACCGGCCCTGGCGATGCCACCGCCGGCCAGGATTTTATGGACCGAATGGGCTATTCCATTCGGCCTAATTTGGGTTTGTTAAGGGCCTAGTTGATCCCTGATTAAGTTAGTGGGATCATCTCCCAATCCAAACTTAATCGACACTTTAATTACAATAATTAAGACATTATTACTGCAATTCGTGTTTCGGTGCGTCAATCACTTCTTCCGGCGAGCTTCCGGCGAACATCCGATGAACCCTCAGCGATGCTTCGGCAGACTCCCGGCAAGCTCCATGACTTCGCGACAATCTTCTTGGTTAGTTTCGACAAGCTTCTATGGCAAGCTCCTGGACTTCTTGGCTAGTTCTCGCAGAACTTCCGACGAATGTTCGGACTTCCGACGAACTCTCGGACTCCCAATATGATCTTGATCTTGACTCTGGCATAACACCTACTGCATGTCTTACTGCCATCGTAGTTAATCCTACACACTTTTCTCAACATATAGATTAGATAAACAAATGACAATTGACTTTATCATCAAAATTTGAGATTCAACAATTAACTTGAAAGCGTATTCGTAAACGTATTGAAAGTAGTAAGCAAGTAAGGAGGTTTGCAATTAGATAAATTGCACAAAAGAAAAGGCAAACTAGATTTTTATAGTGGTTCGGTCATCGTGACCTACATCCACTCTACCAATTCCTCTTCTGTTGAGGCCACTGGCATCCACTATCGATCTTTCTTTAATAGGTGAAGATTAACCTCCTTCTTACACCCTCTTCTCCTTTTCACAGGTTTAGGAGATAACCTTTACAAGCACACACTCCTCTCTAAACAAAATTCTAAGTTTAAGCTAGAGGAGGGGATTTCTCAAGGGATTTATATAGCATTTTCTCACTTTTAAACTCTTTGTGCTTGTATTAGTTAACTAGTGATGAGAGTGATATTTATAGGCTTCAAGTTGATTCAAACTTGGAGCTTAAAAAGGTCTCATCCCAGGTTTCCTAGGTACTAGCGGTACCACCATCGTTCTTGGGCGGTACTACCATTGTTGGATCTGCCATTGGGTGGTACCATTGCCTGATAGGGGCGGTACCACCATTGGTAGCATTCACTATCGGCGGTACCACTACCTAATCTGGGCAGTACCACCATCCAGAAATTCTGAGATGCTGTCTCCCAACCGGTGCCACCGCTAATTGGGCTTTCAGTATCCTGGTTGGGCCTTAAATCTGGCCCAAACCAACCTAACTTCAGGTCCAGTTGGCCCCTAACAGAGTTGATGGGATTACCTCCCAAATCACACTCTAATTATGTGCTAACTACAAAATTTAAGGCATACACTAAGCTAAATAAGTCTAGTTTCTTCCGGTGAGCTTCCGGCGAACTTCCGACGATCTCTTGGTAATGTTTCGGTGGACTCCCGGCAAGCTCTTGGACATCATAATGATTTTCTTGGTGAGTTTCGATGAGCTACTTTGGCAAGCTCCAGGACTTCTCGGTCAATTCTGGCAGAATTTTCGATGAACGTCCGAACTTCCGACGAACTCTCGAACTCCCAACGAAATCATGTTCTTGACTCTGAGACTTCATTTTGCTTTATGCCTTGCTATCGTAGTTAATCTTGCACACATAAAACACACTTTGATCTAGACAATTATTACTAAGCATGAATCATGTTGTCCGGCATATCATTGGTCCATCGATGCTTCGTCCGTATCTTCGACGCATCGTCCTCTCTTGCGGCCTATTGCCCAATCGCCAGTTGACCTCCGCAACTCTGATATCTTTGGCGTAATATCCACTCTTTTTGGCCCGATGCTCGAATCCATGGACCGAAGCCTTCTACTGATATGTCGACCAATCTTTCGGTGCGACATCTAATCTTCTGACATGTTTTCCTCTAGCCCAACATGATTCTTCCTACTTTAATTATCTCTCCCTAATCGAAGCATCTTGCATCACTCAAAACATAGATCAAATCATAAACACTTATCAATTGGTTTCATCATCAAAATTCGAGATTCAATAGAATTTGGTAATGCAAGATTTCTAGAAAATGTCAAAATTAGTAGGAGTGAAAAATCTTGAAGGATTAATTTTGATATTGAGGAGATACATGTTCATTCTTGTTTATCATCTCATATTCAGGAGATTGTTGTTCCTCAAATCATTTAAGGAATTAATAAGGGTGAACAACAAAATAATATTGATGAACCCTCGTATAATGTTGATGTCATCGCTAATGACCTTATAAAACAACTACAACCAATAGTTTTGAGAAGATCTCAAAGGGAAAGGAGATATGTTATTTCTGATTATTATGTGGTATATTTACAAGAATCAAATTATGATGTAAGGATGCAAAGAGACCCCTTATTATTTTCACAGGTCATGGAAAGTAACGATTTTGAAAAATAGTATGATGCCATGAAAAAAGAGTTAAAAACAATGGGCCAGAGTTATATTTGGGAATTTATTGAATTATCCAATAATTATAAAAGAGTTAGTTGTTAATGGGTCTTTAAGATAAAATGTAACTTAACCGTTAAAATTGAATGATATAAAGCCAGACTTGTGGCCAAATGTTTTTCTCAAAAAGAAAGCATTGATTATAACGAGACATTTTATCTAGTTTCTAAAAAGGACTCGTTGAGGATCATCATAATATTAGTAGCTCATTATGATCTTGAGTTATATCAAATGGATGTAAAAATAGCATTTCTGAATGAGGATCTATATGAGACAATCTATATAGAATAACATGAAGGTTTTACAAAAACTAGAAAGGAAAGTTAGGCTTGTAAAATAAAAAATCTATTTATAGCCTTGAATAAGCTTCCAAACAATGGTATATAAAGTTTCATGACATCATTACTTCCTTCATATTTAAGGAAAATACTATTGATCAATGTATATACCTAAAAGTTAGTGGGAGTAAGTTATTATATTAGTCTTATATTTGGATGATATTTTACTTATTAGTAGTGATCTTAGTTTATTGCATGAAACCAAGATATTTTTCAATAAAAACTTTAAGATGATTGATATGAATGAGATAGCTTATGTTATTAGCATTGAGATATTCATAAATAGATCTTAAGGATTATAAGGACTGTCTCAAAAATGATATATTGATCAAATTTTAGAGAGATTTAATATGCAGCTTTGTTTAGCCAATAATACACCAATTACTAGAGGTGAAAAATTCAATCAAAACTAGTGTCCGAAAAATGACTTAGAAATGAATCAAATAAAGGATATTTTTTTATGCATGCGTAGTTAAAAATCTATTATATGCTCAAACCTATAAAAGACCATATATCAATTTTGTAATTACAATGTTGAGTAGATACCAGAGCAACCTAGGAATAAAAAATTAGAAAGCTACAAAGAAAGTAATGAGATATCTATCGGAGATGAAAGTTTATATGCTCACATACAGGAGATCAGATCAGCTTGAAGTGATGGGCCATTCAGATATTAGTTTTGTAAATTGCCTCAACAGTAGAAAGTTCACCTTAGGATTTACATTCATGTTAGATAGAGAGATAATTTTTAAAAAAAGTATAATGTAATCGTTTATTGCATCATCAACAATGAAAATTAAATTTATAGTATACTTTGAGGCCACAAATCAAATTTTATAGTTAGAAAATTTTATCTCAAGACTTGGTATGGTCAACTCAATTGTCAAGCCACTGAAGATATTTTGTGATAACAACATAGTAGTTTTCTTCTCTAAGATTGGTAAGTACTCTAGTGGTTCCAAGTATATCGATATAAAGTATTTGATGGTTAGAGAAATAGCCCAGAAACAATAAGTATTAATTAAGAACCTGAGCACCACCATGATAATTACTGATCAATTTACTAATATTTTATAATCTAAAATATTTAAAAAAATATTTTTAGAATGAGATTTATGAGTAAGTCATAAAAGACATGGTGATGCATATTTAAATGGATGCTATTATTGATATTTTTTCTTACTTGATTAAAATTATTTATTTCTACTATTGTCACATCCCGAATTTATAAAAAGAATAATAAATTAGTATTTTATTATCCATAATTTATATAATAAACTCTCTCCTTTTCTTTTCATTCATCTTTGAATTCAAATCCTTGTCTTTACAATAGTAAATATTCTATTAACTAGAAAAAAATAACAACATCTACTTGATAAGGTCATAAGTCTCTTCCACCCAAGCTTCAGATTTATTACACGGTAGTAAATTACTTTGAAAATAAATATAAAATAAAAATATATCACCAACCACACATGCTGGTAGGAACCCTAGAAAAATCATAAAGTTAATCTTCAATATTTATGAAATATAAACAAGTATCAATAATTTATTAAGAAAATATATCTATTCATCATAAAACTTATGCATCAGAAAAATGATGATAATTTCTTACATAATAAACAAAATTATGCATCAGCCACATGCAACACATATATAATAACAAAGGCGTACATCACCCGATGGTGCACTCTCCCAACAGCGGATGGAGAGGCATATTCCATGGGATGGATTCCTCCCAACATCGGATGGAGATAATCCATATCGCACTCCCAACAGCGGATGAAGTGGTATCCCTCACCCGCCCAAGTAGGGATATGTTCCTCCCAACAGTTGATGGATGAACCATCTATTCATCACATCTGACGGCCCGCTAATCCCCGAAGGGAATCGTCATACCTACCCTTAGCAAGGATATATAAACATCCATGATCATTCATTTACACTCATCCAATGACTCATGCATACATCAAGAAATCAATATGATTAAATATTATGAGAGACCATACAAATCTGCTAGACTATATTCATTGGTGGCTCCGCACTATGATGGGTCCGTAGCTCCTTTCACATGTTGCACTTCCAATGTGAACTACTAGTCTAGTCACATCTACTACATGATACTCATCATATCAATATCATAAACATAAGAAAATAGAAAACCAATAATTATTTTCAAATGACATCTTCAATTAAAAACCAATAAAACCTTTAAATTCATCAAATCATCAAAGAATGAAATATCAATATCTCAATAGTCCTCAGTCAACCAAAACTCTAATTGAAATAGCTCAATTGACTTAAACCAAACTCAATTCGATTATGATATAACAGAACCAACATCAAATCCTTATAGAACCTGTTTGGAATCACCCTAGACTGGTTCAATTTAGATTTGATTAATCTCGATTAGGTTAAATAAGTTTGAACTAGTCAAGTTAGTGTGGAATCACCCTAAATCAGCTTTAACTGATCAAACTTGTTTGATTTAGTCAATTAATGAGCTCGAATCAATAAAGAGAGAGGAAATTGGACTATCTCGTATAGTGCTAACCCAAACCGAACCAACCCACCTGAGTCTTGGACGAGTCATATACACTGCATATACCTATTCCATATACACTATATATACTTGTTCCAAGTACTAAGTTGAGTTGAGGTACGACATGTTATATAAAAGGAGCGACTATATGTCTAATGCCATCGTGTAGCTGGGCAGGCTTAACTTCATGAACTAGGCTAAACCTCACTTATAAGTTGGGCTGAGCCTTGTCATTAAACTAGGCTTTGCTTGGCTCGGGAGTTGGTCCTAGACACGAGTTGGGGTCATATTTAACCACATGGATTGGGTTGTACCTACCGCATGAGCTAGCCGATGCCTAGCCACATAGTTGGGTCGTACCTTACCATATGAGTTGGATCATACATGGCTACATGGACTAGATCGTACCTAGCCACATGAGCTGGCCCATACCTAGCCACATGGTTGGGTCATACCTTACCACATGGGCTGGGTCATACATGAACATATGGACTAGATCGTACTTAGCTATATGGGTTGGATCGTACCTTGCTATATGGGCTGGCCTCTACCCGGCCACATAGTTGGGTCATGCCAAGTCGTACTTGGTCACATGAGCTAGGTCGTACATGACCACATAGGTTGAGTCGATTCGATCTGATCGATCAACTTGACTCAAGTCAGACCCCAATTAGACTCCTCTTATCAAATTAGATTTCAACATTTAAAATTATTAATGAATGACTCAAATTCATTAATTAAAACTTTAAATTCATGATCTTAAATTTAAAACTAATTATATTATAGAAATTCATACATAATTCTTGAAACATAGATATATCTAATTAAATAAATTAGAACTACTATGTTAATCCAAAAATAAGAATTTTAATAATTAAATCAATATTAAAATTCACTTAAGCTCAAGAGATCGAGATAAATCAAATAATCATTATAACATCACAAATCAATTATCCGTATTTACTACTCATGAAATTTCGAAAGTAAAACATCATTATGCATCATAAAATAATAATAATCTCAATATCAAGATTTCAAAATATAAATCAAAGCTAATTGAAAAAGAAAGAATCCTACCTCTCTTCGATTATCCCTTCCTCGATATCATTTCCTCGGGAAGTCATCTCCTCAATCCCCCCATTGTTAGGCTTAGTAGAGAATGAGGAAGAAGTAGCCCCTTTATATAGGAGAAGATGAGATCTCCCCGAAAGGTAAGGAATGTTGAATCTCGGATTTTGATGATGAAGTCAATTGTTATTTGTTATCTAATCTATATGTTGAGATAAGTGTGCAGGATTAACTACGATAAAAGTAAGACATGCAGCAGGAGTTGCGCCAGAGTCCAGACAATGATCACTTTGGGAGTTCGAGAGTTCGACGGAAGTTCGGACAGTCGTCGGAGGTTCTATAGGAACAAATCCGAGAAGTCCATGAGCTTGCCAAAGAAGCTCATCGGAACTCGCCAAGTGGATCATCGCAAGTCCAGGAGTTTGCTGGAAGTCCGCAGGAGCATCACCGAGGGGTCATCGGATGATCGACGGAAGTTCGCCGGAAGCTCGCCGGAAGAAGCGATTGACGCACCGGAGTAAGTTGCAGTAAATGTCTTAGGGAATGTCGTATTTAGCACAATGATTAACTTGGAAATGGGAGGTGATCCCATTAACTTAATCTTGGGACAATTGGGCCCTTGAAAAACCCAAATTAGGCCGAATGGATTAGCCTATTCGGACCTTGATTTCTGCCAAGCGGTTGAACCGCCCAAGGCAGGAGGTTGCACCGCCTGGGCTCAGTCTCCGAGCGAGACTGGGAGGTGCAACCGCTCCAGCCAGGCAGTGGCACCGCTTGGGCTCAGTCTCCGAGCGAGACTGGGTGGTGCAACCTCCCCTGACAGGAGGTGGCACCGCCTGGGCTAGGTCTCCGAGCACTGGCTAAGCGGTGCAACCGCCTCAGTCAGGAGGTTGCACCGCCTGAGCTTAGTCTTCGAGCTCTGGCAGGAGGTGCAACCGCCCCTGACAAGAGGTGGCACCGCCGAGAGGCTCAGTCTTCGAGCTCTGTTAGGCGGTGCTGTTGAATCTCGTATTTTGATGATGAAACCACTTGATATATGTTTATGATTTAAACTGCATTTTGAGCGATGCAGGTCTACTCGATCAGGTTTAGACAGTTGACGCAGGAGGAATTGACGTTGCGCCGGAAGAGATCACGTCAGGATATTGGATGGCTAAATGCTTCGAATGTCGGGCATCGGGCCAAGGAGAGCGAAATTACGCCAAGGATATCAGGTTTAGACAGTTAACGCAGAATGGTTTCCGAGAGTTTATCGGAAGACCGTCAGAAGTTCGCCGGAAGCTCGCTGGAAGAAGTCTTGACTTACGGACTTTGTAATAGCTTAGAAAATATCTTTAAATTCATAGTTAGCACGTTAATTAGGGTTAGGATTAGGTGTTAATCCTATAACCCAAGTAGGGGTCAATTGGGCCCGAGTTCGGACTGGTTTAGGCCAAGTTTGGAGCCCAACCAGTGAGCTGATTTGGCCTAGGCGGTGACACCGCCTAGGCTGGGCGGTGACACCTCCTGGGCTGGGCGGTGGCATCGCCAGCATCGGGAACATAAGAGAATTCAAATTTTTGGAGCCCAAATTTGAATCCTCTTGAGGCCTATAAATACCCCTCAAGTCTCAGCTGAGAAGACAACTTTTTGAGCAGCAAGTGTTTGAGAGAAAGGTCTTAGAAAAGTCCTAGCTAATCTTGTTTTCATTTTGCTAGTGTTCACCTCCTTCTTTCTTGCTGAAAATTTGTAAGAGAGTGAACCACTTGTAAAGAGTTGTAAGAGGGGTATTTACCCTTCCCTTTCAAGAGATTTGCTAATGGAAGGTGGGAGCCTCATCGAAGAGGGGCCTCGCAAATGGATGTAGGTCATTTGACCGAACCACTTTAAAATCGGCGTAATCTCCGGTTTGCGTTTATGTTTATGCATTTATCTTTCTGCAAACCTTTACTTTGCTAAGTTCACTGCCCTCATCTTATTACGTACGCTTTCAACGCAATTGAAACAGTTTCAAACGAAATATTATTTTTATCGTACGAAAGATTTTCGAAAACCGAAGTTTTAATCCGCTGCACTAATTCACCCCCCCCCCCCTCTTAGTGCCGCTCCGATCCTAACAATTGGTATCAGAGCCACGTTTTTCTACCTTGGTTTAACACCCAAATAGAAATGGCTCTTTACGGCTTTCAAGAGGGTTACTCTCTCGTTTGTCCTCCCTTTTTCAATGGGACGGACTACACTTATTGGAAAACTCGAATGAGAGTTTTCTTACTTTCTTTGGATTTGAATTTATGGCACATAGTCGAAAATAGATTTGAAATGTCTTCTCTTCCAATGAACCAATGGAATGATTTGGAGAAGAAGATGTTTTCTTTAAACGCAAAGGCTATGAATGCCTTATTTTGCGCTTTGGACAAAAATGAGTTCAATCGGGTTTCTTTATGCGAAACGGCTTTCGACATATGGCACACTCTTGAAATCACACACGAAGGCACTTCTAGAGTTAAAGATTTGAAAATCAATATTTTAATGCATGATTTCGAGCTTTTTCAAATGAAGCCGAGCGAAACCATTGTTGACATGTACACCCGTTTCACGGATGTCGTCAATGGTTTACAAGCTCTTGGCAAATGTTTCTCGAATTTTGAACTTGTTAGTAAAATTTTACGATCACTTTCTAAAGCTTGGGAATCAAAAGTAATGGCAATACAAGAAACAAAAGATTTAAATATTTTTCCACTTGAAGAACTTATCGGCTCATTAATGACAATAGAAATGGTGCGCAATGCACATGATGAACACAATGAACACTTGAACCACCTTCCAAAGAACAGAAAGGATTTGGAACCTCGGACAAATGAATACCACTTGAGCGATGACTCAAGTGATGAGGACAATGATGAACTTGAACTTCGAACACCAACTCTTAATAAGTTCATTAAACAAAAATCTAAAATAAACAATGAACTTGAATGGAGGAAGAGGCCAAAGAAAAGGAAGGCACCCAAGGATGAATCAAGAACTTCCAAAGGTGAAACGACGAATTGGGCTTTGACGGGCTTCGACTACAAGGTAAGTAACTCAACTCTCTTGAATTATTTTGAAATTACTTGAAGTTTTTCATGAGTTCTTAATTTAGATAGTAGGAATAGGAAATAAAAAAAATTATTTTTCAAAAATTATATCATGTTTTTCTTTTTTAGCATCTTTGAAAAAATTAAAAATTTGATCAATGAAAAGTATATTGCTAAGGTTTCATGCATGTTATGTTTTGAAATGTTGAATGATGTATGCAACATTATGGATTATAGTTATATGATATGTGATAATGCTTAGGATTAATCCATGCATGTGTATTTTGATGATTTTATGTCATGCATGAGTTTTTGAAGTAAATGTTGATTTGATACTCTCATTTTGGATTAACATGTTTTTGGTTTAATCATTTTTATGACGAATTAAGATGACATTCTCATGACATATTAAGATGACATAGTGCATGTACATCTATGTATGAATTTCTTGATAGTCTTTTGATGATAGATGTGATATCATGATGTTTTATTTTTGATGTGTTTGGTCTTGACGGCTTTATGACGAAACTTATGTTTTGACTTTAAATGATGATACAATGTTTTCACAAAAAGACTTGAACACTCTTACATGAAATCAATTGTATGAAATGGAAATGAATTTTCTATTCTATTGAGATTAATGAATTTATTTTACCAATCTTATGAATCTCATGAAAATAAACATGATGAATATTTTATAAATGAGTTGTCTTATAAGATTTTGCCTTTACATCTTGAACTTTAATGCTTATATTGATTTGGCATATAAAGACTAAGGCATGCTCATAAGAAGCAAATCACATGAATAGAAATTTATAAAAATGAAATGTAATCCTCTATCTTATTGATTTCTACCTAAGAGACCAATAAAACTATCTATGCCATTTTGAATCTCTTGAAAGAAATGTTGAGATTTTGATGATTTGGATGATTTGAATTTGAATGAGTTTTATTCAAAATCATGATCTTGATTCCGTGATATTTACAAATTAAGATTTATTATGAATCAAGATTTTTTCATTAATCGATCTCCTAAGATTTTCTTTTGATTATTTATGAGTAGGTTTTTCAAAAAGAAATCATGCCTTTTGGTATTCATATGTTCTAATCTTTCATGATATGATTTTTATACAATTCCTTGTATTCATGAAATGTTTATCGCATCACCCAATTACTTTCTTTTTGATATTCCTTATGTGGTGATTAAAATTATGCATGAAATACTCTTGATATTATTTTGATGTATACAAATGAAAAGTTATAATCATGAATGATCAGATGAAATTTGACAAGTTAATATCTTCATGATTTGAAATATTTATAATTTGAAATTATGCATGCAATTGCTTTGTATTGTGATGATATATGCATCATGAATACTTTATTATCATACATGAAAATAGTGATAAACATTTTGAAAATAAATGTTTGTATCATGTTAGATGATTTTACATTTTGTGCATGATGAGTTATAGTGATGATTGAAACAATGATTGAAATGCTTTAAATGATGAATGTTTGGTATCATGATCAACATGTTGATAAATGCTTGAAAATTTTAATATTTGAGTATCATGTATGATATGCTTATTAATGATGATTGATTTATTTTTCGGTATCGTGCATGAAAAATAAGGTTATTGAAATTGTGTATGTTTTAATTTGAATATATAATGATGCACAAATAAGAATGATACTTACCTTTGTCATAATATGAAAATTGATATAAGGGTCTTCCCTTCTTTTTGACAATGACAAAGGGGGAGCAAGAATTTCTAGCGTGGACATCATGAAAAGAGGCAAACTAACTAGCTTGCACAATTCAAGATGAAAGCAAAAATTGCACTTCTCAAAAGAGAAGATGCAAAAGTAACATTTGCCAAATTGTTTGCTTGCCTCATGTAAAACATTATCTCTTGCTAGTTTGGCATTTTTGCTAGCTTGTATGTTGCAAAACTTGATCACGTTTTCAAACATTTTGCTAGCTTACACTTTGAAAAGAAAGCAAAAATGACACTTCTAAAAGAAAGAGCTTGTTATTTTGAACATCACAAGCTTGCCTATCTTAAGAAACAAAAATTACAAAAGTGCTATCTTGCCTCTCTCAAGAAGCAAAACTTACAACTTGCACATTGCAATAGGAAGCAAGAATTATGAGCTTACACAAGAAAGCTATCTTGCATTTGCTTTCGAAATTTTTGCTAGCTTGTATATTGTGAAACTTACATATCGTAAAAATTGCTAGCTTGTAGTCTAAAGAGAAGCAAAAAGTTGCTATCTCAAAAGAAGCAAATGTGCTATCTTTCCTATCTTAAGAGGCAAAAATTGCTAACTTGCATATCTAACAAAACTTGACAAATTTGCATATTTCAAGAAGCAAGAGTTGCTTTCTTGAACATCTCAATATTGCTAGCTTGCATGATGTAGAACTTACTATCTTGAACATTACCAAAAGTGCTATCTTGTATGCTGTAAAACTTACATATCTAAAACTTGATAGCTTGAATGTCCTAAGCATGATGCATTACTTGCTAAATTTTCTAGCTTCAAAACAGCATGATGATAAAACTTAATATTATGTTTTTCATGCAATGAGTTGAACTTATATTACAAACACAAAGAATAGTTGTACTTCTCCTTTTTGTTGATGACAAAGGGGGAGAAGTATGTTGATGACATGATATGCATAAGTTTATGCATATGTTCATGATGATGTGTTGCAAGTATTCATGATGAATATTGCAATGACTTGAATTCAGTTTGAATTCAAGGTTCTATCAATATGGCATATTGATAGGGGGAGTTTGTTTAAACTCCGGGAGTTAAGGTTAACTCCGTCATCAAGTGGTTGTCATCATCAAAAAGGGGGAGATTGTTGAATCTCGTATTTTGATGATGAAACCACTTGATATGTGTTTATGATTTAAACTGCATTTTGAGCGATGCAGGTCTACTCGATCAGGTTTAGACAGTTGACGCAGGAGGAATCGACGTTGCGCCGGAAGAGATCACGTTAGGATATTGGATGGCTGAATGCTTCGGATGTCGGGCATCGGGCCAAGGAGAGCGAAATTGCGCGAAGGATATCGGGGTTGCGGAGGTCAACCGCCGATTGGGCAACAAGTCGCAAGAGAGGACGATGCACCGAAGAATCAGACGAAGCGCCAACCAATGACGTGCCGGGCAACAGAATGTCAATTCGCGTTGTAATAATTGTCTAGATCGGAGTTGAGTTTTGGTTTGTGTGTGCAGGATTAACTACGATAACGATGAAGACATAAAGTGAAACAAAGTGCTGGAGTCAAGCGCGAAGGATTCGTTGGGAGTTTGAGAGTTCGACGGAAGTCCGAAGGTTCGTCGGGAATGCTGCCGGAACTAGCCGAGAATGAGTAGGGAGCTTGCCGAAGGGTTTTTCGGAAGCTCGCCGGAAGGTTCGTTGGAAGTTCGCGGAGCTCACCGAGAAAGATCGGAGCTTACCGAAGAAGCTCGTTGGAACTCGCCAAGATCAAATCGTGAAGTCTAGGAGCTTGCCGGGAGTCCGTAGAATGGTTTCCGAGAGTTTATCGGAAGACCGTCGGAAGTTCGCCGGAAGCTCGTCGGAAGAAGTCTTGACTTACGGACTTTGTAATAGCTTAGAAAATATCTTTAAATTCGTAGTTAGCATGTTAATTAGGGTTAGGATTAGGTGTTAATCCTATAACCCAAGTAGGGGTCAATTGGGCCCGAGTTCGGACTGGTTTGGGCCAAGTTTGGAGCCCAACCAGTGAGCTGATTTGGCCTAGGCGGTGGCATCGCCTAGGCTGGGCGGTGACACCTCCTGGGTTGGGCGGTTGCACCGCCCAGCACCCGAACGCTGGGCGGTGGCACCGCCAGCATCGGGAACATAAGAGAATTCAAATTTTTGGAGCCCAAATTTGAATCCTCTTGAGGCCTATAAATACCCCTCAAGTCTCAGCTGAGAAGACAACTTTTTGAGCAGCAAGTGTTTGAGAGAAAGGTCTTAGAAAAGTCCTAGCTAATCTTGTTTTCATTTTGCTAGTGTTCACCTCCTTCTTTCTTGCTGAAAATTTGTAAGAGAGTGAACCGCTTATAAAGAGTTGTAAGAGGGGTATTTACCCTTCCCTTTCAAGAGATTTACTAGTGGAAGGTGGGAGCCTCATCGAAGAGGGGCCTCGCAAGTGGATGTAGGTCATTTGACCGAACCACTTTAAAATCGGCGTAATCTCCGGTTTGCGTTTATGTTTATGCATTTATCTTTCTGCAAACCTTTACTTTGCTAAGTTCACTGCCCTCATCTTATTACGTACGCTTTCAACGCAATTGAAACGGTTTCAAACGAAACATTATTTTTATCGTACGAAAGATTTTCGAAAACCGAAGTTTTAATCCGCTGCACTAATTCACCCCCCCCCCCCTCTTAGTGTCGCTCCGATCCTAACAGGTGCAACCGCTCCAGTCAGGAGGTGCAACCGCCTGATCCCGGAATTCCAGGAATTGACAGTTTTGAGCTCCAAATTTGAACTGGGTTGGGGCCTATAAATACCCCACCCATTCAGCACTGAAAGGGCACAGAATACACTCCAAAATCTTGATCTTGTTCTATGATTTTTAGAGCTCAAAATTGTTGTAAAGGCCAAAAGTCCTTCTCCCTCTTTTCTCCCAAGTTCTGAGCTGTAAAGAGAGGAGAGGAGAGAAAATTCTATAAGGGTTGTCTCCTAAGCCCGTCAAAAGGAGTGAAACTGTAAAAGGGTGGTTGGCCTTCGCCTATTGAAGGAAGGCCTCTAGTTGACGTCGGTGACCTCATCGGTGGAGGAAGCCAAAAGTGAAGTCAAGATTGACCGAACCACTCTAAATCTCGATTTGCATTTACTTTGAGCATTTTATCTTTACTGCAAACCTCCTCTAAAGCTTACTGCTTTCTGCGCATATACGATCGGGTTTCAGCTTTGCACTTTCCGAATCAACGTTTAGACGTAAATCTGTTTTTTCGTACGATCATCATATTTCAGTTTGCATTTATGTTTTGATTTCTATCTTAACTGCAAACTGCCTTAATATCCTTGCTTAAGCTGTATCTCGCCTAATCAAGTGATTTACGAATCAGCATTTAGACGTAAATCAGTTTCTTCGTACGAACGTCATATTTCAGTTTGCGCTCGTATTCTGGTTTTCATCATAACTGCAAACTGCCTTCATAGATTGACTTTAACGTCATCTCGCTTGATCTTAAGTTAAAGTAATCTTAGAATCGACTTTCACACCGAAATTGTTTTTATCGTTCGAACGTTTTTATCATCGAAAGATTTCCGCTGCACTAATTTAATTCACCCCCCCCCCCCCCTCTTAGTGCTCTTGATCCTAACAATTGGTATCAGAGCGGGGTTAACTCTCAAACGGATTAAAACCCAAGAGAGATGGCATATGTCGAAAACCAAGAGGGCCACTCTATTACACGTCCACCCATGTTCAATGGGATGGACTACACCTATTGGAAGACCCGAATGAGGATCTTTCTTATTTCTATGGATTTTAAACTTTGGAATCTTGTCGAAAATGGATTTTCGAAGTCTTCTCTTCCAATGATCGATTGGAATGAATTGGAGAAGAAGGCTTTCGCTCTTAATGCAAAGGCTATGAATGTCTTATTTTGTGCACTTGATAAAAACGAGTTCAACCGTGTTTCGATTTGTGAAACCGTATTTGATATTTGGCATACACTCGAAGTGACTCACGAAGGCACAAGTAGAGTGAAAGAGTCAAAATCAACCTTTTGTTACACTCTTTCGAACTTTTCCGGATGAAACCGAGTGAGACTATTGGCGACATGTTTACCCGTTTCACGGATGTCGTCAACGGTCTAAAAGGACTCGGAAAAAGTTTTTCGGATTTTGAGCTCGTAAATAAGATTCTAAGATCCCTTCCTAAGAGTTGGGATCCTAAAGTCACTGCTATTCAAGAGGCGAAAGATCTAAACAACTTCCCTCTTGAAGAACTAATCGGGTCATTAATGACCTACGAGATGACTTGCAAAGCTCATGAAGAGCAAGAAGACATCCTTCCAAAGAACAGGAAGGATATGGCACTTAAAATTTCAGAAGACCACTTGAGAGAAAACTCAAGTGATGAGGACTATGACGATGACTTGGCACTTCTAACAAGAAAATTTAAAAAATTCATTAAAAGAAACAAGTTTAAGAATGAAACAAAAAATAAATTTGAACCCAAGAAGGACCAAGTTATTTGCTATGAGTGCAAGAAGCCGGGACACTACAAGAGTGATTGTCCCCAAGTCAAGAAGAGAACATCAAAGAAGAAGGCGCTCAAAGTAACATGGGATGACTCGAGCGCGTCCGAAGAAGAGGAGTCCAACATCGAGCAAGTTGCTCATTACGCCTTAATGGCCATCGGAGAGGAGGTAACGAATTTAATAGATGCTGATTTATCATTTGATGAATTATTAAATGCCTTCCATGACTTATTTGATGAATGCAAGAGTATTAGTAGAAAATATAAATTGCTAAAAAAGGAGCATGATAGTCTTACTTGTAATTTTGATAAGTTAAAAACTGAATATCATGATAGTTTAAGTTCATGCACAAAATGCCATGATCTAGAAACTCTCTAAAAGGAAAACTTGCTACTTAAGGACACCTTGAAGAAATTCGAGGTTGGTAGCAAGTCATTGAACATGATCCTTGCAAACAAGGGTCACGTTCCCAAAAGAAGTGGAATCGGATTTGTGAGAAGTCATCACCAAAATTCAACCATCTTCATAAAAGGCCCCATCTTACATGTTCGACACCAAAGCAAATGCAACTTTTATTGCAAACTTGGACACAAAACGCATAATTGTCCATTCAAGAAAATTAGTCCGAACAAATTAATTTGGGTTCCTAAAGGAACCATGATAAATTCTATGCAATATGATAAACAATTTAGATCTATTTTTGAGGCACCCAAAAGCAAATGGGTACCTAAAAATCATCCTTTCCTGTAAAGACATAAAAAAATTATAAGCTGAAGCAAGAAATAATATCCTGCTCCTTGGATTCTCGATATTCATGACCCAAGATCCAAATAGAACTCGCAATGCTCTCTAGCCTAAATAACAGATGAAGATTAGAAATTTAAAATCACAAATGCGATTTAGATTCAACCCTATTTGATTTCTCAGAATTGGAAACCCATGATTCTCAATTCACATATCCTTTGGATTTTCGAACCCATCGATTTCATCCGTTCGTAACTTTCGAATCCAACTCTATATCATGAACTGACTAAGTTTGTCATGAACTTGCAAGGCTTACCAACTTGAACAAACTGTCACAAACATGTGTACGACATTGAGAGTATGCATGTCAAAAGATCTATCTTGATCGTGCAAAAGTTCTTATTTTAAAATGAAAACTCTTACGTAATTACGTAAGTAAAGTTGATTGCTCTGATGAAAAGTCTTCTCAAGTCAAAAACTCTCAAATCAGATCACACTGCGGTCAGAACAAGTGCTCACCACCTACAGGTGGTGGCACCGCCCCAGCTGGAGGTAGCACCTCTAGCTGTCACGTGTTGCAAGCAGTTGCACCGCCCCAGCTAGAGGTGCAACCGCCCGCAACTCTGCCCCTTTTTTGTTGGGAAATCATAGGGGGGCGACATCATATGCGCAGCGGAAGAACAAGAAAACAAAAATCCCCGATTCCCAAAAAGATGTTCATCGTCGTGCGAAGATTGGTGCGCAAAATCCACAAAAACACAAAACTGCGTATAGAGATTGTGTTACCTAGGGAGATCGTATATCCCTGTTTCCTTACAGATCCTTAGGAGAGGGTGAAGGAGGTCAAGCGTCCTCCTCTCTAGCGGTGATCCACACAGTAGGGTTGCGACGACGCTCCTCATCCAGGCCTACTCTGAGGTGGAGAGGGAGAGGAGAATAGGAAGGGCAAGCAAAGACTCTAGCCTATGAGGCTGTGAATCCCTCCTATTTATAGAGATCCCGTGTCAAAACCCTAATGGGTCCTTTCCCTAGTGGGTATTGGATCTGCATCCAATAAGACAAGGGCTCTGTCGGATATCTCATATCCGAACCTCTACTCATCGCAATGCCTACCATATGTGTGTGACCCTCTAGGCCCAATATCGAGCTGGCCGTGAGTCATACCTGTCAGAACTCCTTCTAACTAAGTGAATTATTATCTCTGTAATAATTCACTCGACTCATCGACTACGGAAGTACTAGGCCACTACGCCGTAGTCCCCAGACGATACAGGGGAATCCAATCCATTGGACCTGTCTGTCCTCAGTTACCATGTACCTATAGTCCCTCATCCATCTAATATCCCAGAGACCGTATATCGAGCATGGTGCTGTCAGACCCATACGGTTTCTACTTGAGTCTCGCTCTAATCGGATTCTCCCGGAGAACTCTTTCTCTCTCAACCCGAATGACCCTGGCCAGGGATTTGTCTGAGCAAGAACACATGGGATATTCCTCTCATGATACCGAGAGTGGATGATCCTCTATCGACACTCAATAGCCCTCGTAAGGTCGACTACCACTCCCAATGACCAGCTGTACTAGATCTGGGAACAGCCAAACCTATAAGTCTGGTATCAAAGAGTGGAGCACTCATACAGGACATCCTTGGTGTCTCAAGTCTAAGAACCAGATACACCACTAGGACTACGGAATCGTTGTCTGACAATAAGGCATCATCAACCATCCAGCATTCCGTAAGCGGATCAATCAGTGAACTCATTCTCCAATGAGCACCTGTACTGTATCCCTAGTGTCCCTACACGAGCAGCTATGAGACCAGCTGCATCCATCATATGGACGGGTATACAGCACACCAGTCTATCCGGTTATCACGATGTCCCTCTCGAGTAACCTATGACCGGGATTATTTAGGATATGTGTTTAAAGGTGAATCGATCTCATTATCGTGATCTCATCACGATCCGATTCCCATTGCACAAATCCAAGGACATCACAATACATATGTGCATTTATGCAATAGTTATAAAGTGATATACGCCAAAATATAATAAGCAAAAAGATTCTGTATCAAGTCACACGTGCCATCACTCACGTGATTGGCTTGCTGGGCACTTATGACTAGCAATCTCCCACTTGACCTAAAGCCAATCACCTATGTGTCTGATCCCCATCAGACCCCTGTGACGCTCAAAGACAATCTGAGACAATGTCTTTGTTAGTGGATCTGCAATGTTATCTTCGGATGGAACTCTTTCCACTGCTACATCTCCTCGGGTCACAATCTCTCTGATAAGGTGGAACCTCCTCAAAACATGCTTAGATTTCTGATGAGACCTAGGTTCCTTCGCTTGAGCAATTGCCCCGTTGTTGTCGCAATATAGGGAAATCAGCTCCTCACTATCCGGCACGACTCCCAAATCTGTGATGAACTTCTTCAACCAGACTCCCTCCTTTGCTGCATCTGATGCAGCAATGTACTCCGCCTCTATGGTCGAGTCAGCAGTGGTATCTTGCTTGGAACTCTTCCAGCACACTGCTCCTCCATTCAAGGTGTACACATACCCTGAATTCGACTTGCTATCATCGACATCAGACTGAAAACTTGAGTCAGTGTAGCCTTCAACCTTAAGGCTATTACCTCCATATACTAGTAAAAGATCCTTAGTCCTTCTCAAGTACTTAAGGATACACTTTACTGCTTTCCAGTGCTCCAAGCCTGGATCCGCCTGATACCTGCTCGTGACACTCAGAGCATGCGCTATATCAGGCCTAGTACATAGCATGGCATACATGATAGACCCTATTGTTGAGGCATAAGGTATCATATCCATGTTCGCCCTTTCTTCTGGAGTCTTCGGGGACATACTCGTAGAAAGCGATATCCCATGTCTCATCGGTATGAGACCTCTTTTGGAATTTTCCATGCCAAACCTTTTGACAATAGTTTCTATGTACCTGGACTGGGACAAGCCAAGCATCCTTTTGGATCTATCTCTATAGATTCTAATCCCCAAGATATAAGATGCTTCTCCTAAGTCCTTCATGGAGAAGTGTCTAGATAACCAAGCTTTTATTGTGGATAGCATTCCTATGTCATTCCCAATGATGAGGATGTCATCCACATATAACACCAAAAAGCTAATAGCGCTCCCACTTACCTTTCTGTATACACAAGGCTCATCTTCGTTCTTAACGAAGTCATAAGATCTGATTGCCTCATCAAATCTTATGTTCCAACTTCGGGAAGCTTGCTTTAGTCCATAAATGGATCTAAGCAACCTACACACCTTATCTGGTCAGTTCTTGGACACGAATCCCTCAGGTTGCATCATATACACCTCCTCCTCCAGGTTCCCGTTGAGGAATGCGGTTTTCACATCCATCTGCCAGATCTCATAATCATAGTGTGCTGCAATAGCCAATAGAATTCTGATGGATTTTAGCATTGCTACGGGTGAGAAAGTTTCGTCGTAGTCAACACCTTGCCTTTGACGATACCCCTTAGCCACTAGCCTTGCTTTATAGGTCTCTACCTTTCCATCTACTCCGATCTTTTTCTTAAAGATCCACTTGCAACCGATGGGTACAATACCTTCGGGTGCATCAACTAGGTTCCAAACCTTATTGGAGTACATAGAATCCATCTCAGAATTCATGGCTTCTTGCCACTTTCCGGAGTCTATACTCATAATAGCCTCCTCGTAGGTCTGAGGATCAATATCCTCTACATCCTCTGCTCTAATATGTCCCACATATCTCTCAGGAGGATGGGATACTCTATCAGACCTGCGTAAAGTTGAAACTTGTGTATTAGATACCTGAACAGACTCGGGCTGTAGAGTGGTGCTTGAGCTTGGTTCCCTAACTTCGCTCAACTCTATCATTCTCCCACTGTCTCCGCCAAGAATGTGTTCCTTCTCAAGGAACACTGCTCTCTTAGCTACAAAGACCTTTTGGTCCTCGAGATGATAGAAGTAATACCCACAAGTTTCCTTGGGGTATCCCACAAATTTACATCGCCCTGTCCTTGATTCTAACTTATCGGGGTTGTGTCTTTTAACATGGGCAGAGCAGCCCCAAATCTTAACTACTTTAAGATCAGGCTTCTTCCCTTTCCATATCTCATATGGTGTAGACACCACCGACTTAGTTGGAACTCTGTTCAGAAGGTAAGCTGCGGTTTCTAGGGCATATCCCCAGAATGAGATGGGTAGGTCAGCGAAACTCATCATGGACCGTACCATATCTAATAATGTACGATTTCTCCTTTCAGAGACACCATTGAGCTGAGGTGTATAAGGAGGTGTCCATTGGGATAATATCCCATGGTCCTTGAGGAAGTGAGTAAACTCTGTACTTAAGTACTCACCTCCTCGATCTGATCGAAGAGTTTTGATACTCTTTCCAGTCTGGTTCTCCACCTCATTCTTATACTCTCTGAATTTCTCAAAGGCCTCGGACTTGTACTTCATTAAGTACACATATCCATACCTTGAGAAATCATCAGTAAATGTAATGAAGTAGGAGTAACCTCCAATGGCATGAGTTGACATGGGTCCACATACATCACTATGTATGAGTTCCAACAACTCAGTGGCTCTCTCTCCAGTTCCACTAAATGGAGAGTTGGTCAGTTTTCCACGAATGCAAGGCTCACAAGTTGCATATGACACATAGTCGAATGGATCTAGATATCCATCATTTAGCAACTTTTGAATCCTTCTTTCATGGATGTGACCTAGCCTACAATGCCACAGGTATGCACTGTTCAACTCATCTCGTTTCCTTTTGGACACATTTATATTCATGATTATGTGGAGTGGTGTCTAACATAAATAAACCATTATGCAATGTTCCTTTCGTGATGATCTTATCATCTAATAATATCGAACAACCATTGTTCTCAAAAACAAATTTATATCCACTAACTGTTAAACATGAAATGGAGATAATGTTTTTGATAATAGAAGGAACAAAATAACATGCATCTAATGCAATAAAAGCTCCACTAGGCAGATGTAGGGCGACCTCGCCAACAGCTAATACAGCAACTTTTGCTCCATTACCCATCTTGAGGTCCATCTCGCCTCTCTCTAGTCTCCTAGGCCTTGCCAGAACCTGCAACGAATTGCATATATGATAAGCACTACCGGTATCTAATACCCATGTGTTATCATAAGAGTCTGACAAATGGAGATTGATCATGAATGTACCTGAAGCTTCATCAAGCTTTTGTTTCACCCTTTCTGCAAGGTACTCTTTGCAGTTTCTCTTCCAGTGCCCATCTTTACCACAGTGGAAGCACTGGCCTTTGTCCTTTGTTGGGTCTTTCTTAGCAACCTTTGCTTTACCTTGTTTGCCCTTGCCCTTTCCCTTCTTAAGGGACCTTTCTGCTTTCCTTTTCTTTCTGGTCTCACCAGTGTAGAGAACTGGCTTCTCTTTCTTAATAGTACTCTCTGCCTCCCTCAACATATTGAGGAGCTCTGGGAGAGTCACCTCAAGCTTGTTCATATTAAAGTTCATTATGAACTGTGAAAAGGAATCTGGTAGGGACTGAAGCACAATGTCCACACACAAGTTATCCTCTAGGACCATTCCTAGACCTGTGAGTTTCTCTATCCACTCAATCATCTTTAGGACATGGTTCTGAACCGGTGTCCCCTCAGTCATCCTAGCGCGGAAAAGGCTCTTGGATATCTCATATCGTTGAGTCCTTCCCTGTTCCTCAAACAATTTACGGACATGTAGGAGAATGGATCTGGCATCCATCTTTTCATGTTGTCTCTGTAACTCTGGAGTCATAGAGCCCAACATATAGCACTGAGCAAGAGTGGAGTCATCAATGTACTTCACGTAGCGAGCGATCTCATCCTCGCTTGCCCCTTCTTCGGGCGTAGGCATCACTGTATCAAGGACGTACACGATTTTCTCCGCTGTGAGAACAATTCTCAAGTTACGGAGCCAATCCGTATAATTTGGACCAGTGAGGCGGTTGACATCAAGTATGCCACGTAAGGGATTTGAAAGCGACATTTTCTGAAAATAAAGATGTAGCAGAAATGAATAACATGCAGATTTTGCAAGAAATAAACTATCAAGATATGGACTTCTATCTTAATATGCTCCCACTATTTTACTAACGAGTCACGCGACACCCTCAGCACGTGAAACGGAAGTCTCCGGCAGACTTCTAGTGGGGATCAGGATCCAATCAGCGTCTTAGTGTAACCTCGAGGGACTCGACCAATCACACTAAGCCTAAAAGGTAGACAACTCTTGCCGATCACAACTCCTTGTGATTCCCATCCTGTTCGGCCTCCGAATCACCATGGCCTCGAGGGACTCGACCAACCATGATGCTCGGTTAAGTCAACACCTTCGTTACAAGATGAGTCTGATTTGATGATATACCCTCGAGGGACTCGACCAAGCATATCATGCCCTCAGGTCACCGGTGACATCTCTATGTCGTAAGCAAGATAGCGAATCGCGATATAGGTGAGTCTCGAGGGACTCGACCAACTCAACCTACACCGGGATTCGGTTCCTACTCATAACGATGGAAGGCCACGTGGGTCAATCTAATTGCCTCACGTTTACCGACTTAATATTATCGAGAGATGTTTCTATGATTTGGTCTCCTAATATGACATGTCACACATATACATATTTAATATATATCTACATCGCATGCAAATATATATACATATCTAGTATGTGTATAAGCAATCACACCAGATGATCATGGACCACAACCTAATATGATTAGGCCCGAGCCAGTAGGCCTAATCACTCATATCAAGATCTATGTGTGCAACGGTGCATCTCCATGCCTTGTGATCGTCCATCTCGTCCTCGTTGGTTCCGTCGACATCTTGATGCATCTCCATGCATCACGATCGTCCGTCTCGTGGGTCCCGCTATGGCTTCCACGCTCCCGCTGCGCCTCCTCATGTGATTACAACTTAATCATAGGCACGCAGGCCCGACAATAAACGAGAAATATAATGGAGGTTCGCAGACCTCAATAATAATAATCACAAGTACACACATCACACGGTCCATGATCATCCGTCCACTCATCATACATCACATGTATAAATAATCATCATCATGTAGGACTACTAGATAATAAAAAAAATAATAATCAACTAAACCTTTTAATTAATTAATATTTTCTGAAATCAGGGATATATAGGAAATTTCTCAATTCCTAAGGGTATTTTCGTAATTTGGACAAAAGACAGAAACTGGAATTTCTCAAATTCCGAGGGGCAAAATTGTCTTTTGCGCAGAAAACCCTAATACCCTTTCCCCTTTTCGCTGCTGCCGCCGCCGCCACCCTGCCGGCGGCGGCCTGTGCGGCGGGGCGAGGGCACTGCCCTCGCCTGCAGGCGGCACGCCCGCTGGCGGCGATGCCGCTGCGGGTGGGCGCCCTATTCGGGCGCTGCCGCCTCCGCGGGCGATTCTGCCCGCGAGTCAGCGCCCGCAGGTGGTGTTGCCTCGCTGGCGGCCGCCCCTGCGGGGTTTTTGCCCGTGGGAGCAGCGGCCACAGGCGCCGCTGCCCTGCGGTGCCTCAGCCCGCGCTGCTGCCCCGCGGCGCCTCTGCCCGCGGGCTCAGTGGCCGCAGGCGCTTCTACCGAGCGGGCTGCCAGCCCCGCCGGCCGCAAGCCTGCTGCAAGCAGACCGCCGGCCGGCTGCTGCAGGCACAGCGCTTGCGCATGCGCCGGCGCTGTGCTGCCTGGCTGCGGCTGCGGCTGGCTGCAGGCATGCAGATCGAGGGCAGCAACTGTTGCTGCCCTTCCTTGCTTTTGCGTCAACGATTTTGACGTCAATATTCTTCCTAAACACAACACACGCAGTTCAAAAACCAATCATTCGCACGAACAACCTGGCTCTGATACCACTGTTGGGAAATCATAGGGGGGCGACATCATATGCGCAGCGGAAGAACAAGAAAACAAAAATCCCCGATTCCCAAAAAGATGTTCATCGTCGTGCGAAGATTGGTGCGCAAAATCCGCAAAAACACAAAACTGCGTATAGAGATTGTGTTACCTAGGGAGATCGTATATCCCTGTTTCCTTGCAGATCCTTAGGAGAGGGTGAAGGAGGTCAAGCGTCCTCCTCTCTAGCGGTGATCCACACAGCAGGGTTGCGACGACGCTCCTCAAAACTCCAGGCCTACTCTGAGGTGGAGAGGGAGAGGAGAATAGGAAGGGCAAGCAAAGACTCTAGCCTATGAGGCTGTGAATCCCTCCTATTTATAGAGATCCCGTGTCAAAACCCTAATGGGTCCTTTCCCTAGTGGGTATTGGATCTGCATCCAATAAGACAAGGGCTCCGTCGGATATCTCATATCCGAACCTCTACTCATCGCAATGCCTACCATATGTGTGTGACCCTCTAGGCCCAATATCGAGCTGGCCGTGAGTCATACCTGTCAGAACTCCTTCTAACTAAGTGAATTATTATCTCTGTAATAATTCACTCGACTCATCGACTACGGAAGTACTAGGCCACTACGCCGTAGTCCCCAGACGATACAGGGGAATCCAATCCATTGGACCTGTCTGTCCTCAGTTACCATGTACCTATAGTCCCTCATCCATCTAATATCCCAGAGACCGTATATCGAGCATGGTGCTATCAGACCCATACGGTTTCTACTCGAGTCTCGCTCTAATCGGATTCTCCCGGAGAACTCTTTCTCTCTCAACCCGAATGACCCTGGCCAGGGATTTGTCTGAGCAAGAACACATGGGATATTCCTCTCATGATACCGAGAGTGGATGATCCTCTATCGACACTCAATAGCCCTCGTAAGGTCGACTACCACTCCCAATGACCAGCTGTACTAGATCTGGGAATAGCCAAACCTATAAGTCTGGTATCAAAGAGTGGAGCACTCATACAGGACATCCTTGGTGTCTCAAGTCTAAGAACCAGATACACCACTAGGACTACGGAATCGTTGTCTGACAATAAGGCATCATCAACCATCCAGCATTCCGTAAGCGGATCAATCAGTGAACTCATTCTCCAATGAGCACCTGTACTGTATCCCTAGTGTCCCTACACGAGCAGCTATGAGACCAGCTGCATCCATCATATGGACGGGTATACAGCACACCAGTCTATCCGGTTATCACGATGTCCCTCTCGAGTAACCTATGACCGGGATTATTTAGGATATGTGTTTAAAGGTGAATCGATCTCATTATCGTGATCTCATCACGATCCGATTCCCATTGCACAAATCCAAGGACATCACAATACATATGTGCATTTATGCAATAGTTATAAAGTGATATACGCCAAAATATAATAAGCAAAAAGATTCTGTATCAAGTCACACGTGCCATCACTCACGTGATTGGCTTGCTGGGCACTTATGACTAGCATTTTTAACCCGAGCTAGGGTCGGCGGTGGAACCGACCCCAACTCACTCCTTTCCCCTCTTTACTCTTCCAAAGCTTCTCCACCTCCATTTCTCCCCTCATAGCATACCAAATACCCCTCATTTCGAAGCAAAAGATCAACAATCTTTCCCCCTCTTGAAGATCTCACTAAGGTATTCTCTAAGAAGCCCTTAAATTCTGTTTTTGATTCATTTACTCTTGCTCATTAGTATCCTCCTAAACAGAAGTAGTTATGGGGTCCAGAAGATCCTCAAGAGACAAAGGGAAGAGGAGATTAGTGGAAGATTTTGATCTTACCCTTTTCGATTCAAAATATCATGCTGAAAAGTTTTCATCTTTCGAACTTAGGAGTGTCAATAAGGGAAAACATGTTGATTTAAATGAACTAAGAGACTTAGAGACAATCCAATGATTTGCAAACTTAGATCTACTCCCTATTTTACAAATTAATGAACCCATCTATCCAAGACTTGTTAGATTGTTTTACAACAACATACAAGTAGATGAAGAAGAAAGAATGTCTACCTATCTCTTAGGACAACACATCTCCATTACGGATAAATTCATTTGCGACATGATAGGCATTCCCATAAAAAGTAGAGGACTTTACTTTAGAGGATCATGGGATGATGAAACTGTTGGGACAACATATGTTGAAGCCTTAGGAACTATTTTTGCCAATCCCAACTTAACATTTGTTCCTAAAAGTTGTGAACATCTACTGCCACTAAACACTAAGGTATTTCATCATATCCTAACTAGCATCATTCTCCCTAAACAATACCATCATGATGAAGTAAGCCAATTAGAATTAGGAACTATGTATTTGATTATGAAAGAACATGACATCTGTCTTGGCTACCTTATCCAGCAAAATATGTTAGAACTATCTAAGAAAGACATGATGCTTCCATATGGTGGTATAATCACTAGAATACTGAAAGCCTACGATATTCTAATACCACCGGAAGAAGAAGCAATAAAAGTAGATAGGTTTAGCATAATAAATTAAAATCTACTTCACCGATTAAGATGTGTTTATAGAAACGGTAACTGGGTTAGAATGCTTAGAAGAACCAATCCCCCTCAACCTGAACCAGAACCGAAAACACCAGTCTTTAGGGGTACTCAATCTCCTCTGATCTGTCCCTTTGAGGAAACACATTCATTTGAGCCAGCTCATACATCATCTGTCGAAGATATTGGGATTCTAATGGACCGATTTGAACAAAGACAAGAACGGCTTAAACATCGACAAGATCAAATCCTATCTGAGCTACAGCAAATTCATCGACAATTTGACTCTTTATTTAGACATTTTAATTTTTCACCTCCTGAATGAGCTTGTATGTGTATTGTAAACTCTTTATGTTACTCACTATGATCACAATGCCTTATGCCTTGATCCTTGATCTGGTTACCTGATGTATTTATTTGTGAGCGGAGTTACAAACATCACTCATTGTTTAATCTCGTTACTCACTGTTGGATTTTACATCAAAACTAAATGTTTTTTTTGAAAACCTTGTGTCTTGATTTCCATGATAAATATGATTTGTGAAAATGATATACCAATGCAGTTGATGCGTCATGTTATATTAAATATCAACTAGCTGATATTTTTACAAAACCTCTAAGTGAAGAACAATTTGATTTCATAAGAAGAGAATTAGGAATGTTGATGTGTCCGAGTACATAAACTAGTTACAATTATCCTTCGGACTTTATTGAATGATCAAATCACTTGATTGCCATTACATGCCAAAATAACATGTTGGAAATTATGTGCTGAATACAAAAATTTTCATAACAATAAGCATGTTTTGTCTTCATGATTGTATTTGAAAATCTATAGCATAGTCTTGTCCGAATGCATGAAAGTGTTCATTTCATGTGTAAATTCGCTTAACAATTGGTATCCTAAAAATCGGATTTTCTCATATACTTATATATGAAAAATATTTTTCTGAAATGGATTTAATAAAATGATTCCTGCTTATGAATTCCATCTTGAAATATGAATGATAGTGCTTTTACTTGCAAAGATTTGCTTCACATACATATCTTGATACCTGAACCATGATTTAATCTCTCATCGGTTTTAACTTCACTTAGTGTAAACTCACAAATAGCTGGAATCACAAATGACCTTCCTCCTTTATGCAAAAAGATTATAACAAATAAAAAGGAAGAAGTATTCAAAGTGATCTACATATCATGCTTGTATAATTGATTTCCTATCACTTACTATTGAAAAATAACATGAACCGAGTAAAGGCATGAATAATTAGCACACTGATGCTTAAAATTTGCTTATATTGTTCTCTTGGTATCACAATTACCATGCTTTTTGTTGATGACAAAGGGGGAGAAATATATGAGTATTAATGCCATGCTTGCATCACCAAGAGACGCCATGATTGCTATAATTTGCATTATGCCTTGTTTGCATTATGTCAAGATATCAAACAAAAAACTTGCATCATAATTTTACGTATTGATATCTTACCATGTGATGAAATGCAATAATTGTTAAAACATCATTTGAAATGTGTGCATCATGTAATGATATCAAAATCTTACTTCGTAGTTTTACATGTTGATATCTTACAATATGATGAATTGCTACTATTACCATCATTCAGACTTGAAATGTAAAATTTGAAAATGAATGTCAAGCCTTGACATCATCTTCAGAGAGATACATCATGATGGGAATCATGATGGGAGTATTGATAAGTTTAAATGATTTTAACTTATCAATATGTCTCTTGAATTCAAAGGTTTTGAATTCAAGAAAGACTTATCTCAAGTATGGCATATAGACAGGGGGAGTTAAGGTTAACTCCATTATCAATTGATTGTCATCATAAAAAAGGGGGAGATTGTTGAATCTCGGATTTTGATGATGAAGTCAATTGTCATTTGTTATCTAATCCATATGTTGAAATAAGTGTGTAGGATTAACTACGATAAAAGTAAGACATGCAGCAGGAGTTGTGCCAGAGTCAAGACAATGATCACGTTGGGAGTTCGAGAGTTCGACGAAAGTTCGGACAGTCATCGGAGGTTCTGCAGGAACAAATCCGAGAAGTCCATGATCTTGCCAAAGAAGCTCGTCAAAACTCGCCAAGTGGATCGTCGCAAGTCTATGAGTTTGCCGGAAGTCCGCAGGAGCATCACCGAGGGTTCATCGGATGATCGACGGAAGTTCGCCGGAAGCTCGCCGGAAGAAGCAATTGACGCACCGGAGCAAGTTGCAGTAAATGTCTTAGGGAATGTCGTAGTTAGCACAATAATTAAGTTGGAAATGGGAGGTGATCCCATTAACTTAATCTTGGGACAATTGGGCCCTTGAAAAACCCAAATTGGGCCGAATGGATCAACCCATTTGGACCCTGATTTCTGCCAAGCGGTTGAACCGCGCAAGGCAGGAGGTTGCACCGCCTGGGCTCAGTCTCCGAGCGAGACTGGGAGGTGCAACCGCTCCAGCCAGGAGGTGGCACCTCCTGGGCTCAATCTCCGAGCGAGACTGGGCGGTGTAACCTCCCCTGACAAGAGGTGGCACCGCCTGGGCTCGGTCTCCGAGCACTGGCTGAGCGGTGCAACCGCCTCAGTCAAGAGGTTGCACCGCCTAAGCTCGGTCTTCGAGCTTTGGCAGGAGGTGCAACTGCCCCTAACAAGAGGTGGCACCGCCCAGAAGCTCAGTCTTCGAGCTCTGCCAAGCGGTGCAACCACCTGATCTTGGAATTTCGGGAATTGACAGTTTTGAGCTCCAAATTTTAACTGGGTTGGGGCCTATAAATACCCCACCCATTCAGCACTGAAAGGGCACAGAATACACTCTGAAATCTTGATCTTGTTTTGTGATTTTTAGAGCTCAAAATTATTGTAAAGGCCAAAAGTCCTTCTCCCTCTTTTCTTCCAAGTTCTGAGCTGTAAAGAGAGGAGAGGAGAGAAAATTCTGTAAGGGTTGTGTCCTAAGCCCGTCAAAAGGAGTGAAACTATAAAAGGGTGGTTGGCCTTCGCCTATTGAAGGAAGGCCTCTAGTTGACGTCGGTGACCTCGTCGATGGAGGAAGTCAAAAGTGGAGTAGGTCAAGATTGACCGAACCACTCTAAATCTCGGTTTGCATTTACTTTGAGCATTTTATCTTTATTGCAAACCTCCTCTAAAGCTTACTGCTTTCTGCGCATATACGATAGGGTTTCAGCTTTGCACTTTCCGAATCAACATTTAGACGTAAATCTGTTTTTTCGTATGATCATCATATTTCAGTTTGCGTTTACGTTTTGATTTTTATCTTAACTGTAAACTGCCTTAATATCCTTGCTTAAGCTGCATCTCGCCTAATCAAGTGATTTACGAATCAGCATTTAGACGTAAATCAGTTTCTTCGTACGAACGTCATATTTTAGTTTGCGCTCGTATTCTGGTTTTCATCATAACTGCAAACTGCCTTCATAGATTGACTTTAACGTTATCTCGCTTGATCTTAAGTTAAAGTAATCTTAGAATCGGCTTTCACACCGAAATCGTTTTTATCGTTCGAACGTTTTTATCGTCGAAAGATTTCCGCTGCATTAATTTTTATTTTTAATTTATTTTTCGTTTATTTTCACACACAAAGAAAGTAATATAATATTCATATCTTATTGTTCACATGCAAAAATATAATATAAACTATTTACTTCCTAAATATCAAATCACTCATTAGGAAATTGAATCTAACTTATCCATGTGATTAAGGAAACTAAATTTAATTATTTTCTTAATTATAGTACATAGAAGTTAGTAATAAAGCAATACATCATTTATAGTAATTAATTTATGTTAAGGGAGAAATTATTGGTAATTATAACTATCCTATTTATATTTATGTTTATGCATATTATAGTTGAATGTAATAACATGATTATCTTAAAGAGATAAATTACAAGAGTTATTATGAATTATATTAAGAAAGACTAATAATGTTTTGATATATAAAAGAGAATATGACATTAAGAACATACAATCATTATGACTCATATTGATAGTTTGACTTAATGTAGTATTATACTTATTGGACTTATTGGCTTACTTTAAAATTCATAGTTATGTTCAAAAATATTTTTTAAAATTTTTAGAATCCAATTAGGTAAAATTATTTTCAAATAAATTTTATTTTATTTATCTTAATTTTAAATTTCTTTTATATCTTACCCATTAATGGGTCAAGTAGGAGAATGCTATATTATGTAGCCTAATCTAATTGATAAGATATATTATAGATTTGATTGGGTTCTGATGAAAGTTATAGCTAATAGAAAGGAAGTCCATATTATAGTATGATTCCTTAGGAGATATCGTTGAGAGGAACTATTCTAATTATTTATCCTAAATCATTTGCTTTCTATATATAAATAGGATCTCCTAGGAATTAGACACATGACATGTGATAGACACGGGCACTAACACAAGACATGGATACGTGATAGGCATTGAGAAATTACGGTTCCTCTCTTATCCTCCCTTGTCCCTAATCCATCAATCTAAGTGGTCCTGTAAAAGGATAGGAAGAGAGTTGAAGGAGAGTATAGTTCTCCTTGCAGATCGACATTACTAAGATTTTCGAATCCAAAGACGGTGCCACTATAGATCAAATAAGGTTCGTTCCAGATGATATCGAAAGATACATGTTGTAAATCTGATTTATTATTATTTAATTTTAATTCTAATATTTAAAATTTTTTCACGTAACATATAACATATTATGATTTTTATGCTTATATACAATGAGCTCCCTCGTAAAGGATCATAAGCAACGACGATAGAGAAGGTGAAGGGAGGAGGTGGTAATGGCAATGATAATGGTGAGGAGGGACGACACCACTCACGATGGGACCATTGGGCAGAGGCTACAAGTGGCGTTGCTTGCGATGGGTGACGAAAATGGGTGATGCTACTCACGATGCATGACCCGTGGCCAAACCAATCAGGCACATGTACCATCAGGTAAAAGCACAATACTAAAAGTTTGTAAAATACTCAATATTATTTCTCCCTTACTACATAATCGATATAGTTTATTGGATAATAAATATACTACTAAAAAGAACAAGTAATTCCATGCAAAATTAGAAGAAAGGGAGTAGCAAAGCATGGCATCTTTACGAGCTCGATTGCTAATAGCTTCAGCTCATGTGGGTCATGGGTTTGGTTACTTAACCAAAGTTTAGCCTGGTATGCAACTGAACTGAATTATGCAACTGAACTGAATGCCACACCAATCCAACCCATGATTTAGTTAGTTAACCAAAGTTTATCCTGATAAATAATAAATTCGACTCTGTGAAGGATGCCACGATTCACACCAGATGACAAAGAGAGCATTTTTGTACGTCTCGTTTCATGATAACATAAATCATCCCAACTCTTGATGGAACTTAGGGTTAACAGAGAACAAGACTGTTGCTCCAACTCAGATGAGGTCTTTTGTCAGAAAACAACAATATTTAACAGAAAAGGACGCCTACCAAAGCCACAACCAATTCATATTGTAAGATTCACAGACAAGTCACCTGAAGAAAGCCCTAATATGCACCCAGCTGTTCATGGAAAATTGGATGCTGTCATCCAGAGAACCCCGAGCAAGCACAAGGAATCTTAGGAGACCTCCACTGACTCGAGTACTCAGACAACCTCAGTTGCCATGAACAATGGTTAGGGTAAGAAACACCAATGATCAACTGCAGAACTTATAGTTGAACAGCAGCAGGCAGTCACATTCGCATCTTCCAATTTGAACAGAGAATGTGTATAAAACATGATAATCTTGCTTCTTATTGCTGCTTCTGCATTCACTTCCTTGCAACCAGCAGCACCACCAGTCGCTACAGCTTCCAAACAAAAATGTTAAATATGGGGGTATCTCCAACCACCAGAAGCTCATTTCAATGACTTTCACACATCATACATGAAGGTAGACACTTCGTTTTGAGCCAACCAAGTGTTCCCGAGACTACAAGAAGTAGTCGGGAGTTTTGCGAGTAGTATCGGGCTCGATTTGTCGTGGTGCTGGATCAAACTGAAGGAAGTTCTGATCCATGTTCTCCCCAATCTCTAATATAGCTGCCATGTTACCACACCGGTAACAGTAGTTTGGCGCGCTAAACACGGTAACAACATTTCTGTCCTGCACTCATGACAACGTGCGCAAAATATGCATAACAAGTTAGGGCCTCTAAAAATGCTGCATAATGAAACAAAATTTGCTTGAGTCCACTTGGCCCTAGAAGGAATTCAAGCAATATATAATGTGCTCTACTCCAGTTAATCTTTGACAAAACTGATTAAGACATTCTGATAAATTGACTTCAGAATAACACAAATATGATCAACAAATTCTGCATGCATAATCTCAAGACCTTTCCTTTACAATGATGCAACAAACTTAATTCGACAGGCAGAATCCAAGATACAACACTGTGAGACAGAAGTGTCATCCATGGAAAATGTGCAGAGGTAACGATTGAATTGGGCTACCCTAGTTTAAATAAAGAGAACATAACCAAAGTTGCCACACATGCTACAGAATTATCATTAATGGGAAATATGCCGAGGGAACAACTAAATCTGGTTAGCCTAGTATAAATACCATGAACACAATGCTAAACAAAGAGAACGGGGAAAACCAGATAGAAAAATTATCCAGTAAATTTAAAGAATAATTTTTCTTTTGGTATTCTCTTCATTTTCTCAAACATCCAACATTTTCTTTTGACTCTCTTGCCTTCGTTCCCCATATAACTATTTAATCACCCACTGGTAATCTATCAATCACAAGTTATTCCTGCTGTCATCCTAGAAGCAGCAATCTTTAAGAAATGCACCTTGGGACAAAATATTTGGTATAAAAACCCTACAAAGTGACCAGATATTTAACCAACATTTCAACCCACCTGGCACCAATTAAAACCTTCCATAACAAGTTGATGGGCTCTTGCAATCAGAGTTAGGCCATTATTATGATTAAACTGTTGTGCAATATCTTGTCCAAATGTGTATCCTGCTCCCCTTGGTGATATTCCCCATCCGCATCGATCATCAGGATCAGACCAGAGAAGATCACACATGGGACCTTCATGTGGAACCTATAGGCCAAATAAGAATTTAAGTTATTTCATATGGTAACTAAGTAAACCAACTTAGATGTTAAAAAGACACCGCAAAACATAACAAATACTTATAAATAGAAAAGTATTATGGAAACGGGTAACTAGTACATTTGTCGACTCAGAGCTGAGAATTTCCAGTTTCATGTGAACATAACCTAAAAGAAAATAGACAAACCTCAACTTCAAAACAAAGGATGGGGTTAAGTTGTTGAAATGTTTCTAATGGACAATTTATGATGGTCACTCTGCAATTCAAAGCTAAATATACAAATTTACAACAAAACTTATCATGTTGATGTGCCAGAGCTTATCTCAATCAGTGTTTTCAAAAGTGCTAGGCGCTCGCCTAGGTGCCCACCCGATGTTCCAGAATATTAAAAATTTAAAAATATATATTATGATTGATAAATATGATAAAAAAATAAAAATAACACAGAAAATTGAAATCATATAAAATGCCAAATTACATTGTCCATCTTCTAATAACAAAAATATTAAAACAATTAAGTTTAACATCAAATTCAATGAAATGTGCTACACAGGGTTCTACTGATAGAGACAAGTTGATTGAAATGAGAAAGAATGGACTGAGAAAAAAGTGCACCATAGTTCTAACTCAAATTCAATGAAATGTGCTAACCAATTCTAGCTCTTAATAGAGTAAAAGTGCACCACCTCAATATGGTGCAACAAGCTGATCAAAAATGAAAAAGAATGGATTGAGAAAAAAAAGTAACCGGCAGCTATGGAGGAAGGTGGGGGAAGAAGAAGGCGGCGAACTAAGCTGCGGAGGAAGGCGGCAGCAGTGGATGTAGGGTTTTGTTTTCCTGTTTGTCTAACTGGGTCAAGCCAGGGGGGGAATGGTTGGTTATTTTAGGGTACACTAGTTGGTTCGATTGAACCAACTTGTTTATTCAATTGAACCATGCTTGAACCTCGATCCAATTTAGCTCAGGCACTCGTCCAAGGCGTTCGGCAGCTAGGCACAAGTGAGCGCCCGAGTGGTGATTCATTGAAATGCCTCACCTCGACATTTTGCGAGGTGCTCGGGCCTTATCTCACCTCTCTCGAGTGCCTTTTGAAGACAATGATCTCAATAGTCTCATCCTTCAACTTATTGACACTAATACTGTGTGTCCTAGAATTAAACCAAGCGTACACAAAATCAATGTAATGATGAGGACTGAAACAACTCTTGAATTAGGTACCAGTTGCACCACCACAAATGTATCCATATTCTTAGTTCCAAATCATTCCACTGGACTAGTCATGAGAGAATTTACTTGTTAGAGAATGGTCAGGTTGATTTGAAAGGACTGGGTTTGTACATACTCCCATCTGACTGATCCAGTTCAGCACATGTCTGTTTGAATCAGTTGGAAGAATTTTTTTTACTTGCCGGGGTAAGACTGAATACATTGACTATTCCTAGACTCCACATTGGCACTGGCAGGAGCCTTATGCACTAAGCTAACCTTAAGCAGTGCTCTGCACTGCCCTTCTTACAATCTAGAAAAAAGGCTCACTGGTTATGATTATTACTACTGTTTTCTATTGATAGTTTTAGTTAGTTGACAAAATCTGATCCATTAGTTGCTATACAACATAGAGAAAGTAGAAGAATCAATGATAGAATCTAGACACATACCTCCTGTATACGATTCAGAGCACGAATATTATCTAATGTATCCAATGATGGGGATAGACCACCATGCAAACAGAATATCTACAATCAGAAAACAATGACATCTTTTGAGAATTTGAAAGTGGCTAAATTAGTAAGTGCAGAGTAAAGGAGCAGGAAATAAGACCTGACTCTCGATAAGAGCTGTAAGAGGCAGATAATCAAAAAGGTCAGTAAAATACTTCCACACATTGGCATTCCCATACTTCCTCAAACACTCATCATAAAAGCCATACCTGAAACCACAATCCAAGATGAACATGTAATAAAGTTTAGATATCATGAAATATCGAGGAATTTATCCCACTACTGTAGCTATTAAACATCAAACAAATTTCCCATAACTTACATAGTAAAACATTTCTTTTTTTGCATTATATATTTCTACTTGCTGAGTTGAAATAGAAGGATCTGATAAAGGTGTCATCATAGGCATAACATTCATAAGCACAAGTAATATACTTCAAACATTTGTACTTGCCAAATCAAGGTTTTCTTTCTCCACTGACAAACTATGTAATAAGCAATGCTCTTTTAACAAGAAAAGTTTGTCTTAATCCACATTTGCTATAAATCTTACAAAAGTCAGTCATGGATAATCAATAAAATTCAAATGACTAATGGCTGTTAGATTAACATCCAAAAACTATTGCCCTGTGCTAAATTAGATGAAGATCTTCAATTTTGTTGACTATTCACAAACTAGGTAACCTCTGTCTTCCTCTCATCTATGAAACTCTGCAGTCTTGTGTCATCTCTTAGCTATTGAACTTCGTACTTTCATGTATGCCATGTAGTAAAGTGACAGACACTAAAGGTCACTAAGGATGCTCTGGAGGTAAAGGTTTAGGTAAGAGAGGAAGAGAGATGTTCAAGCTGATCCTAGATAACTAGCATCAGGTATCATACTTCCATGACAAAGAAGCTGTCTTAACTGAGGAATAAGACAAGAAATAAGGGGGAGTTAAAAGAGAAGGGAGGAGCACTAAGAAACAAAAAGAGAAGAAGTAGAACAAGAGGTATGAGACAAAACAATATCAGTATATAAAAATGTTGTTCCCAGTGCAGTAGGCTCCTGCTAATGCAAGTTTGGAGCATTGTTGTCTTATGCAGTCTTACTGCTACAAGCATAGAGAAAATTTCCATTATTTAAATTCTAATCTCGCAGATTGCAGGAGAGCAATCTTATCTTGATACCAATTACCAAAGCTCACCCTCTAGTTATGTACAACATCATGTATCCCAAGAAAATGTCAGTATATCTAGAAGATAAATCATGTAAAACTTTTAGATTTGCTACAACCAGATTGGCACCTATCAGATAACAATTAGCCATGCCTTTCCGACTAAATCTAGGGATCAGTTAAAATTATAGCAAAAAAGAGAAATTCATTATCAGACCCTTAATGCAAATAACTATCAAAATTAAATTAAGAGAAATTCGTGGTTAGCCCCTTACTGCAGATAAAGCTCGACATAGATAGAATCTACATCTCCTATTTAGATAAAAACTAAATAGCATCATGTGGCTAACAACAGCCAGTATCATACTGAGTACTCTACATTACACATTCGTGCAAGACTTTGGGTTATATAAGGACTCTCTTAGGATAAGAATAATAGATTGAACTAAACCTTATGGTTGTTCTAGCAAAATTGAATCACTAGCTCACCAGCCAACGGTTTATTTGAACTAATATATAAATTAACATGCCGGACAAAGAAAATAATCACAAGAGGACCTACATATTCTGTCTATATTCTAATGCCACCAGTTTCATCATAAGATTTCACTCTTGAAAAGCATACAATCATAAGTGTACTAGCAAAAGGAGCCACTTACACTTGAGTTATTTGCCGGCTCTCATGATTTCCTCTAAGGATGGTAATTCTGTCTCTATAACGAACTTTCAAGGCCACCAAAAGTGTGACCGTCTCAACAGAGTAATAGCCACGATCTGCATCAAACATAGTAGTTAATAAAAAGATAAGACCTTTTGGACATCTAATGACAAACCCCAAACAAGTGCAGCAAGTCCAGACCAAGTGTTGTAATTTGGACAACAGCAGATAAATGCAAAACAAAAATGCTCATCAGTTATAATTTAGCAACATAAACCAAGAGTTAATGTCTCACTATGTAGTCATAATAACATAGTGATGATGAAAAGGAAAGGAGTTCAGGTATAGGCATGTCAGCATGCTGACAGAAGCAAAATATATAACCAACGCTAAAATTCTGGTTAGGAAAAAAGCAACCATGTAAATCATCTTATAGAAGACAAACATTTATAACCACAAATTTCAAATAAATGTTTTTATATGACACAAAAATATTGATGTCAACCTTCTTTCTAAATTATAAATGACAAGAAAGCTAATCTATTACATTATCTTACTACTGAAGTCGTGAATGGAACTTTCTACAACAACCAAAAAAAGGAATATAATGCACTCATGCATAGTTCTGAATAACTCAACAAATTTATTAGCAAATTTGATTATTTGGATCCAAATGTCCTTTAAGCTTTTCTACTTTGTCATGCTTCTCACAACCATGAGATTTACTGGGCTGAATGCTTGTGATTATACTGTCTATTTGTCATGGCTCTACCATGTAGACGTCCAATAGAGAATGGGCATACCGGTTTTGAAGTGAAAAAAGGTCCAACATATACTCAAAGCAGGAAATTGAATGTCAATGTACAGTTATACACTAAATTATGTGATTTTTCATTACTTCATGTAGCTGTAGGTAAAATAAAAAACCAGAACCAGAAGAACCAATCTTGAGACAGCTATCTAGGGTTTTTATTTATTCAATTAAAGTCTTTTATCAGTAATTATTAATACATATCACAATGTTAAATTTTGTTAACTGTCTCACAGCTTCCATACAGATGTTCTTAGACCTCCTTCTCCCTCTTTGGACTTCCAAGATATTCATGCTCCTTCTCATATTAGAAACTCATATTTTCATTGCACACAGGACTGCAAATGAACTGTGAGGATTTCAAGTTTCGATGATTAATGCTATAATCCGATTGTTGACAAACCAAGGAGATTAAAGTTGGAATAACTTGATCATGAAAAAATTGAGTTTAAGCTCAAAGTCAGCATGCTAATACACATGTCTAACAAGCTGTGATCAAACACCTGCAACTAAGATATGCGCAAGACAAGTTGAACTCATTTTGACAGCCAACTAAAAACCACAAATCTCAAAGCCCAAATCCAATAGTTGCAAAACACTAGCAACTAGCAGGCTCTCCCATTCTCACTCACATTTCTGTTCCTATTTTTCATGTTCACCAAACACATTTAGATCAACCATGCTCATTCGAGTTTTGGCATCCTTCTGTAGAGATTATTTCTGTAACCAAAAAAGATTTGCAGCCTATTGTTAAAACCTTCTCTGAGATATCAAGAGGATGAAATGCACAACAACTCCCTAGTTCACTTTCATTACAGATATTTCATCTCCCTCAAAATAGAATCTGACATGACTAGAAATCCTTCTACAATTTTTTTTTCTTAACATGTTTGCCATATAATCTATTTTATTATTTCTATACAGATGGAATCAGGCCTCATATAGGAAAATTCATCTCGAGTTACAGGTTACTGTGGACATCTACTATAATTCTCCCCCATATTGCAAAAAAGTCTGATTGTCAGTTAAACAAAATAAGTTTAATAAAGCCATATATTTCATTTGTCAACCACTACCATTAAGCCATATGCTTGAAAGTTTTGTCCATCAATGTCAAGATTAATATATATAACTTGCAAAAGTCAAACTATGAGGTAACATGACCATTGAATAGTTGGTAAGTCCACCTAGTCAAGCTTCAAGTGTGTCAAAGAAAAAATTGCATACTATTAACAATGAATATAAACCATTATGATGTCAGGTAGATCAATTTTTCCAGAAGCATTCTGACACTCTCATATAGTTCTTCCATGTCAGTAACATGATCAGACCTTAGAAAACCAAATCTTGTGATAATCCCTGAGCCAGATAACTTAACGCTTGACATAGTTAGCCGGCAAAATGAACAGAGAAAAGAAAACTTTTCAAACATAAACCAAATTAACTAGATAAGGAGTTGCCAATCCCAAATAGTCAGAAAATTATGGTTTGTTCTTGTTGTTGAGACTTAGACAATGAGCTAAAGTTGACATACTCATTCAGGCATAATATTTCAAGTAACTACAGTAAACCAACTTCTTGATATATGACACAATATATATTTTTGACTTTGTTTAATAACAATGTCGAACCAATTTCATATTATATCGCACAATCTTTCTAATAACTTTGTTTTTGTTTGGACTTGCAGAGAAAGTTAGTGTGAAATATACCTAGAGTTGGTGTTAAAAATCCAATACGTTATAGAATTAGTAAAGAAACGGGCAGCTATTCACCTTTTGACTATGATATTGCAAAATATCATATTTTAAGCATATGGTAGAAAGGTCCGGTGAGTGATAGATAAAATCGTAACACATTTGACAAATGACGTGTCTCCGATATATTAACTGCTGACAAAAAAAAAAAGAAACCATATTTTGTGCGCACATACAAGTCCAAAAAATTGTCACTCAACCAACTAAAGTCTGCTCCCCTTTCATGGGCAGAACACAACCACAACTCGCTTCTATATGTGTTAACCATCTACTTGTAAGCAGAAGGAAACTGCAAGGAAGAGAACAGTTGTGAACTTATGGAAAATTGAGATCACAACCAAAATCAGATCAATTGCAAGTAACACGAATGGAGCAAGGAATGCATTCTTTTGCTAGTTCTTCCCTTAAAAGACTGACCTACATAGTCCCCCATAAAGAGGTAATTGGTATCGGGCGCCTCCCCACCGATCCGGAAGAGCTCGACGAGATCGTAGAACTGCCCATGGATATCACCACAGACCGTGACGGGGCACCTCACCGGCTGCACGTTCCACTCCTCGACGAGGACAGCCCGCGCCTGGTCACAGAGGGCCCTCACCTCCGCCTCCGGCAGGAACTTGCATTCTCTGAGCTGCTCGATCTGGCGGTCCAGGTCCGCGTACGACGGCATCTTCCAGCCCCCCACCTCCGGCCCGTCCGATCTGCGGTTGACTGGAGCCGATCTCGGAGGCCGGAATTCGAAAGGAGAAGCGGCCGCGACGTGCCCCAGCAGAAGAGGATCAGGCAGATCGAAGCTTCAATGGGAAGAATAAAAGGTAAGGGTTAGGGTTTGGAAAGGAGGAAGAGAGGGAGGAGAGAGAGAGAGAGAGAGAGAGGAGGAGGAGGAGGAGGAGGAGGAGGAGGAGGAGTCGATCCGGAGAGCCTCACAGGCTTGGTTCCGTTCTTTTATTCTCTCTTATTTATTCTACTTCTATCTTTTTTTCCTTTCATTTTTTCTTTCATGCGGGCTGATGATGTGGTGCAGCTCATACATCTGGAGCAAGACAAGGAACATTTTTATCATCCACACGCCACGTAGCTCGATCATCGAGAACAAAGTCTGGTTAAATAGACTATTTAAATACTTTTAAATTTGATAAATAGAAACATTGCTCGTAAAATAAAATTTAATATAAAAATTAAAATAAATAACTTTCAGAGTTTTTATTTTTTGCTATGTCGATGAGTCATTATATGCATCATGTTGCCATAGCGTATCGATAGTGAATTTGATAAGACGTTAGGGTTATATCATAGAAGAAAGAGGAGAAACGGGAATGATCATTTCGAGCGGATCGACCTTCTTGATCACTTTAAGGGGATCGACTTCTTAAAGTTTTCCAAAGACTAGAATTATATTTATTTGCTTACTGAAAAGAAATATATATTTCTATTTATAGAGTTTCATCCAGAGTTCACTATGAATTAGACTCTTAATAATAAATAAATATTAAATAAATCCTATCCGACTTGGACAAAACAAACTCGATAAAACATTATTCAAAAGCTAAAAAAATAAAGGGATCCTAACAATTCCTCCCCCTTCAAATCAGCTTTTCCTCAAGGCTGAGCAGCATTAAACTTGAGGATTTTCTCTTTCAATACTTCAGTTACAAGGTATCTGCGGTGTATCATAACCTATTGATCAAGTAAGCACGATCTTCACTTCTTGATAGTATAAGCAATAAGTCAAACTTTCGGTGTATTAGTCATTGTAGTCTTTTGGAGAACTCTCTCCATCTGATGGCTAGTGGCAATTGTGATCTTACTTCAACGTTTTCCTTTTAGGATCACCTGCATTCCATTAATAAAAAACTTTATAATTAGTTTAGAAAAATTCCAAGAAACATCACCCAAGGTTGATAGTGATTCAATTCCAAGCACCACTTCAAAGTCTTCCAAGGATAGCAAAAAGAAGTCTACAAGTAACTCTTGACCCTATATAACCAATTTTATCTTCGAACATTTGCTACCACAAGTTAAAATTCATCTATAAGTGACTTTTACTTCAAATTTGTCATAGCCTTCAATGTGATAGGTCAATCGATCAGCAACCTTACTATCCATAAAATTGTTAGTGCTACTAGTATCAATTAAAACTATAACATGTTGATGTTCCAAAGTTCCTCCAACTTTCATAGTTTGCAGGTTAAATAGTCGGTTAATGCATGCACTATATGTATGATAGGTCCAACATCTTCACTAGAATCTATACTTTCATGATCGGATTCCACATTGTTAGCTTTCAATTCCTCCCCAATTGGTTCAATCATCAAAAGTTTTCCTTGCTTACATCGGTGCTCCCTACTCCACTTTTCATCACAGTGCTTGCACAAACCCGTCATTGATTTTGAGTTCTTCTCGAGTTAGTCTTTGGGTTTTAGGATTTCAGTTGGGAATAGATGGGGCAGGTGGCTTGTTGATCATTTGTTTGTTATCACTTTTGTTTCTATGATTTTCTCTACTGATTTTTTCCTCGTGTAAACGTTCAAATGAAATTGCAGCTATCATAGTGCGGGGTTAGCGAGCTATGACTTCACACCGGATATCTGGATTAAGTCCTTTAGTAAATGCTCCAATAAGTTATCATTCGAATCAGTCTTTGGCTGGCTTGATTTGACAATCGTTTAAATCTGTTAGGAAAAGAGTCGACACTAAGAGGGGCGGGGGGTGAATTAGTGCAGCGGTAAAATTACATCGGTTCAAAAAACCTTCATATGATCAAAACTGATTTTGACATAAACCGTTTCGGAGAGAGGTTAACTTGAAAACGTTTTCGTAAAGATAGCTTCAAAGCGTACGAAAGATGCATAGTAGATGTAAAGTAAGTTAAGAAGTTTGCAATAAATTAAATTGCTCAAATATAGAAATGCAAACCAGAGAAGAACACACCAATTTTATAGTGGTTCGGTCGTCGTGACCTACACCCACTCCATCAATTCCTCTTCCGTCGAGGCCACTGGCATCCACTATCGATCTTCCTTTATAGGCAAAGATCAACCTCCTTCTTACAGCTCTTTCTCCTTTTACCGAGTTTAGGAGATAACCCTTACACCCCCACTCACTTCTCTCTCAAACTATTCTAACACTTAGAACTTTAAGAGGAGTTTTACATAAGATTATAGTAGAGTTTCTTTCCTTTTTACTCTCAATACTTGTGTATATTAACCAAGGATGAGAGAGGTATTTATAGGCCTCAAGTTGATTCAAACTTGGAGCCTAAAAATATCTCATCCTAGGTTTCCTGGGTTCGAGAAGTACCATCGCTTGTGCTGGGCGGTACTACCGCTAGTGTCAGTCTGACACTAACACTACACTAGGCGGTACCATCGCCTAGTTTGGCGGTACCACCACCTGGCACCTTGCTAAGGGCGGTACCACCACTTGACACAATCTCGAAGACTGTGCCATGACGGTGCCACTTCTTGGGTCATTGTTTGGGCCGTTTATTAGGCCAAACACAGTCCTTACATGGGCCCAACTAGCCAATAATTGGGTTGGCCCAATTCCAATCCCAATTATGTGCTAACTATGAAAGAATTTTACTAAGCTAAACAAGTCTATAAGTCTAGTTTCTTCCGACGAGCTTCCAGCGATCTTCCGGTGAACTTTCGACGATCTCTCGGCAATGTTCCAGCGGACTCCCAACAAGCTCTTGGACTTCACAACAATCTTCTTGGCGAGTTCCGACAAGCTTCTTCTGGCAAGCTCTTAGACTTCTCGGCTGGTTCTTGCAGAATTTCCAACGAACGTTTGGACTTCCGACGAACTCTCGAACTCCCAATGAAATCGTATCCTCGACTCTGGGACTCCATTTTGCTTTATGCTTTGCTATCGTAATTAATCCTACATATGTAAAAACATACTTTGATCTAGACAATTAATACTAAGCATGAATCATATTGTCTAGCATGTCGTTGGTCCATCGACGATTCATCCGATTCTTTGGTGCATCGTCCTCTCTTGTGGCCTATTACCCAATCGGCCAATTGACTCTGCAACTCTCATATCTTTGGTACAATATCCGCTCTTCTTGGTTCGATGCCCGAATCCATGGCCCGAAGCCTTCTGTCAATACGTCGACCGATTCTCCAGCTCGACGTCCAATCTTCTAACATGTTCCACTGGCCTAACATGATTCTTCCTGCTTTAATTGTCTCATCCTGATCGAAACATCCTACGTCACTAAAAATACAGATCAAATCATAAATATTTATCAATTGGTTTTATCATCAAAATACGAGATTCAACAATCTCCCCCTTTTTTATGATGACAACCAATTGATGATGGAGTTAACCTGAACTCCCTCTATCAATATGCCATATTGATAGAACCTTGAATTCAAACTGAATCCAAGTCATTGCAAATTTCATCTTGAATATTTACAACACATCATCATGCATAACATAATCATACTTCTCCCCCTTTATCATCAACAAAAAGGAGAAGTGTAACTTTCAAATTTTTGAAAATACAAGTTCAACTCATTACATGATAAACATAATCTCCATTTTTATCATCATACAAGCTAGCAAAAATTCAGCAAGTGCTACATCATATTAGAACATGCAAGCTATCTTTAGATATACAAGATAGTAAGATAGCATGTTCTACAACATACAAGCTAGCAAAATTTTTCATCATTTTAGAAAGTGTAAGTTAGTGTCGTGAGAAACAACTTTGAGCCATGGCCTCGGGGCCGACGTGGCTCGGTTCGGGTCCGGACAACGGGGATCTCCCTGGGGCGTTCCTCGAGCCCGCTGAGGTGGTCGAGTGCGGTGTCTGATCGGGACGGTGTAGCCGTCTCCTCCGGGCAGGAACTCCTTGCCTGTGCGTCCGAAGGGGACCTTCGGCTTCACACCTGCACGAAGGTCGAGCCGAGGTGCTCGGCCCGACCCCTCCGACGATCAAGTTAGCAGATGTGGAGGGGGTTTCATATGAAAAAGTGTTTTTGTGTGTCTGTCCCTCCCCCTCTTTCTGATGAACGAGAGGGTATTTATAGGGAAGCTTACTGCTTCCTGAGCTGCCCGCTTGCAGGGGGCAGGTTGGTAGCGTTTGACTTTGTGTTGGCGTGGCGTAAAGAATTGAGCTTTGGCAGGATGTTAATGCGCCTCGGTCGGCGTTCTGATCTGCATTGACCAGGTGCTATTGCGTGAGGCGTCATCTGACGTCAGCCGAGTCTTATCATAATTACTATCCTCATCATATTCCCCCCCGGAAAGAAGCTATGCGTCGGTCGTTGTAATGGGAGTCCGAAGCATGGGTTCAGCTTTCAGGTGGGCTAGCCGCGCAGACGCGGTCTTGGGGAGCATGGAGCCGAGGAGCACGAGGCAAGCGGGCTGTCCATGCAGGCGTGTCTCGGGTCATGGAGTCGAGGAACCGAGGAGCACGACGCAGGCGGGCTAGCCGCGTAGGTGTGTCTCGGGGAGCATGGAGCCGAGGAGCCGAGGAGCACGACGCAGGCGGGCTGGCCGCACAGGCGTGTCTCAGGTCATGGGGCCGAGGAGCCGAGGAGCACGACGCAGGCGAGCTAGCCGTGCAGGTGTGTCTCAGGGAACATGGAGCCGAGGAGCACGACACAGGTGGGTTGGCCGCGCAGGCGTATCTCGGGTCATGGGGCCGAGGAGCTGAGGAGCATGACGCAGGTGGGCTGGCCACGCAGGCGTTTCTCGGGTCATGGGGCCGAGGAGCCGAGGAGCACGACATAGGCAGGCTGTCCACGCTGGCGTGTATCGGGTCATGGGGCCGAGGAGCCGAGGAGCACGACGCAGGCGGGCTGCCTGCGTAGGCATGTCTCGGGTCATGGGGCCGAGGAGCCGAGGAGCACAACGCAGGCGGGCTGGCCGCGCAGGTGTGTCTCGGGGAGCATGGGGCCGAGGAGCCGAGGAGCATGACGCAGGCGGGCTGACCTCGCAGGTGTGTCTCGAGGAGTATGGAGTCGAGGAGCACGAAGCAGGCGGGCTGGCCGCGCAGGTGTGTCTCGGGGCATGGAGCCGAGGAGCACGACGCAAACGGGCTGGCCGCGCAGGTGTGGTCTCGGGCATCATGCGGCCGAGTAGAATGACGCAGGTGGGCAGACCGTGTAGGCGTGGTCTCTCTAGCCTCATGCGGCCGAGTAGCACGACGCAGGTGGGTAGACCGCGCAGGCATGGTCTCGGGCAATAGGCCGCCCTGAGGAGGGCTCGGCAGTCTACAACTGAGAGATATGGCAAAGGCCGAAGGACACGACTCAGGCGGGCAAGCTGTCCTAAGGCAGAACTCAGGCAGTCTACGGCCGAGGGACACGGCTCAGGCGGGCAGGCCATGCTGAGGTGGACTCGGCAGACTTCGGCCGAGCCGGGTAGATTCAGAAGGATTTAGGCCGAGGCTAACCGCGAGCCGGGAGGTAGTCAAGTAGATATTGAACCTTCGCTCGAAAGAGACTGAGGCAGGGCCTAAATTTCTTTTCACGAGGACTACATCGGATAGCCGTCGCGGGTGCTTGACCCTTTCTATGGAGCCTGCTGCCGAAAGTCATCCCTTCTCCTTACGGCCGCCCAGGCCTCCGCTGCGATGTACTGGTTAGCCCGCTGGAGCATCTCTGGCACCGTGGTGGGGGGTCGCTCCACGAGGGACCAGAGGAATCTGGAAGGTCGTAGGCCTATTATAAACGCCTGCACCAACAGAGAAGGGTGAGTGTCCAACAAACCCTGGTTTTGCGTGGCAAAGCGATCCACAAAATGTGAGAGGGGCTCGTCCTCCCTTTGTTTGAGTCCGAGGAGCAGTGCCGCGGAGGGCCTTGGCCGTGCATAGACTACGAAGTGGAGCTCGAAGTCATTGGTGAGCTGGTCGAAGGAAGCAATCGTTCCGGTCTTCAAGCCGCCATACCACGCGTGGGCCGGCCCTCTCAGAGTGGTAGGAAATACTCTGCATATCAGGGCATCAGAGGTTCCGTATAGCGCCATTTGGGTACGAAAAGTGGCTATGTGGTCCGCCGGGTCGGTGGAGCCATCGTAAGCGTCCAAAGAGGGGAGTTGGAAGTCCAGGGGGACTGTCAGATCCTGTATCTCGGGTGTGAAGGGAGATCCTTGGTGTGCATCTTCCCCGAGCTCTCCCTTGGACATGCGACCCTCTTTCTGCACCTCGTCGAGTCGCTGGCTGACGAAGCGCAACTAGGCCCGTAGGGAGTCCGAAGAGAGTGCCTCGGGTTCTGGGCGGCCGCTTGGGTTTGCCATCACTGGATCCCCGAGTGGGGCCGGTCAGACCCGAGGCGAAGTGGGGGGCTCCGGAAGTGTCATGTGGGCCCGAATGGGCGCCTTGCGTTGTCGCAGTGGTTCGATCGTAGGTAGGTACGCCGGATGAGAAATGAGCGGGATAATGGTTTGCACCATTTCTATCAAGGCTCGGACTTGAAGAGCGAGGTCCTGAAAGGCCTCGGACGACACGGGCGTTGAGTCGGCTGGGGCGCCGTCGGGCGACGGCAAGTCCGGGTCGTTGAATATTCACCAATATCGTTCGGAGGTCGTGGCGGGGTGTTCGTCACGATGGTCTCCGTGCGGGGGAGGTTCCCCCGAGGCTTCAGTCGGGTGTGACCTCTCAGCCGTGGGCTCATCTGAGCCACTCGGGTGGTCACCCGACATTCCGGGCCCTCCTTCTAGAGCCAATCTATTATGAGAAACAACTTTGAGCCGTGGCCTCGGGGCCGACGCGGCTCAGTTCGGGTCCGGACGACGGGGATCTCCTTGGGGCATTCCTCGAGCCCGTTGAGGTGGTCGGGTGCGGTGTCCGATCGGGACGGTGTAGCCATCTCCTCCGGGCAGGAACTCCTCGCTTGCGCGTCCGGAGGGGACCTTCGGCTTCGCACCTGCACGAAGGTCGAGCCGAGGTGCTCGGCCCGACCCCTCCAACGATCAAGTTAGCAGATGTGGAGGGGGTTTCAGATGAAGAAGTGTTTTTGTGTGTCTGTCTCTCCCCCTCTATCTGATGAACGAGGGAGTATTTATAGGGAAGCTTACTGCTTCCTAAGCTGCCCGCTTGCGGGGGGCAGGCTGGTAGCGTCTGACTTTGTGTTGGCGTGATGTGAAGAATTGAGCTTTGGTAGGATGTTAATGCGCCTCGGTCGGTGTTCCGGTCTGCATTGACCAGGTGCTGTTGCGTGAGGCGTCATCTGACGTCAGCCGAGTCTTATCATAATTACTATCCTCATCAGTTAGCAATTTTATATCACTTTACAACATGCATAATCATCAAATCATCATTAATTTTAAAGATGTGCATGATTGTAAATTTTGTAAGTTAGCATGTTTTGCTTCTTGAGATAGGCAAGATAGTACTTTTGCTTCTCTTGACATTGTAAGCTAGCAATTCTTAGTGATGTTTAAGATAACAATTTCTACATCATGCAAGCTTAGAAAATTTTTTTACATCATTAAAAAAAAATATAAGCTAGCAATATTGAGATATTTAAGAAAACAACTTTTGCTTCTTCAAATATACAAGTTAGCAATCTTTACTTCTCTTTTGAGATGAGTAAGCTAGCATGTCTTTGCATCTTCTTGACTTATACAAGCTAGCTATCTCTCCCTTTGTCCTTGTCAAAAAGAAGGGAAGAATATAATTTTATAATTCTTTTCCCTTTATAGTAATTTTTAAATCATGATAAAGGTAAAGTATTAATCTTATTTGTGTATCATTATATTTTCAAATTAAAATATGCATAATTTCAAAACCTTATATTTGTATCCTTACTTCATGCATGACACAAATAAATCTATCACTATAGACATATCATACATGATATTCAAGCATTCATGATACACCATTTTGACAACAAATCATAGCATTTCAAATCATGATGGTATATAAATATCAAATTATATTACATTCTATCATGCATGATCATAACTTCTCATTTGTTTGCATCAACATAAATTCATGAGTATTTCATGCATAATTTCATATCATCATAAAAAATATCAAGAGATTTTTGGTGATGAGATATACAAATAATGAAGACAAATTGTGAATATCAAGAGACATATTATTATTCTTTTTGGATAACTCAAATGGCGAGAAGAAAGAATCATAGTAGACAATCTTGATTTATAAAAATAATTTTTGAGTTATAAATCATGAGAAATTAAGATCATGATTTCATAAAATCCATTAAATTTAAATCATTTTCATAATCCATGAGATTCACAAAAGCATAATATACATGGATTCATTAATGAAAAATCAAAATCAATTTCATGGTTTAAAAATTCATAACATAGGAATTGAGAAATTTTTAAGAAATGTATTCCCCTTTTATTTCATACATGCCTTTGCTAAATAAAAACATTCATCATCGTTTTAAAACCAAAAAATTAAATTTCATCACGACAAGGATCAACAAGCCATAAATCATAAAAATCATCATGTATAATTTTGAAATATAAACTCATTAAGCATGATATCAAATCTCTTAACATTTTCATTAAGACATTAAGTATGGCTTCATTGAACATAATGTTGAATGATTCTTAAAGATATCTAATCTTCTTTAGTTTCAATTTGTATGATTGACTTTATATTAGCAAGGCCAAATATTTGTTCTTATATCAAAACCATACATCATGTTTAAAATCGAAAAACAAGGACAAGATTCATCATAAAAATCATCAAGCCTTCCATACAAAAGCTATTATGTATAACTTCAAAATCTCATGCATAGAATAAAGTCATCAAGCATTGTACCAAAACTTTTATTAAAAACAACAAGCATGATTTCATTGAGCGTTTTCAATCAAAGTCAGAAATCAATAACGAAATCAATATAATACAGATTATTATTTCTTTAGACAAAAGATTTGATTTATCTTTTTATGTGATTGATTTTATATGTATGCTTAAATTTTTCATATGAAAGCCATCTAACAAAACTCGAAAACAATACAAAATCATCACAATACACATAATTGTTTATACCATACAAGAAATTAATCACTAGATTTAATTTTAACATTTTGTTCGTTTATCATAAAATATGTAATTTTCATGATCATTTTTAAAATTACTAGAATGATAAGCATGATCCTAATTTTTTAGTTTTTTTATTATATTATTAAACATACAACTTATAAAACATAATTAAACTAAATTAAAAATAACTCATTGAAAGCATCATGTAATTTCAAAATAAATTAAGGGAGTTTCGTTTACCTCGTCGTCAAAAGCCGTTAAGGCGTAGTTTGCCACCTCGTTTTTATTGATTTTCTCCTCATATTCGAAGGAGCTTAATTCATCCCAAAGTGCTTCCCTCTTCTTACATTTATAGCAAGTAGTTGCGTTCTTTTTGTTCTTTAATTTTTGTTTCATAAACTTTTTAAATTTTATAGTGGGGAATTCAAGTTCACCATCATTTGAGCTTATGCTCGAGTGGTATTCGATTGTTCTAAGTCCGAAATCCTTTTTGTTCTTTAGAAGGTAGTTCTCAAGCTCTTCATGAGCATTGCAAGTCATTTCATATGTCAATAATGAACCGAAAAGTTCTTCAAGTGAAAAAATATTGAGATCTTTTGCTTTTTGTATTGCTGTTATTTTAGAATCCCAATTTTTAGAAAGTGAGCGTAAAACTTTATTCACAAGTTCAAGATTCGAAAAACATTTGCCAAGAGCTTTTAAACCATTGACAACATCTATAAAACGGGTGTATATATCAATAATGGTTTCGCTAGGCTTCATTTGAAAAAGTTTAAAATCGTGCAATAAAAGATTGACTTTAGACTCTTTAACTCTATTCGTGCCTTCATGTATGATTTCGAGAATATGCCAAATATCGAAAGTCGTTTTGCATAAAGAAACCCGATTGAATTCATTTTTATCTAAGGCACAAAATAGAGCATTCATAGCTCTAGCATTTAAAGAAAACGTCTTCTTCTCCAAATCATTCCAATGGTTTATTGGAAGAGAAGACATTCAAAAATCATTTTCCACAATACTCCATAAATTTAAATCCAAAGAAAGTAGGAAAACTCTTATTCGAGTTTTCTAATATGTGTAGTCCGTCCCATTGAACAAGGGAGGATGAATGAGAGAGTGACCCTCTTGAAAGCCGAAAAGAGTCATTTCTCTTGGGTGTTAAATCAAATGAGAAATACGAGGCTCTGATACCAACTATTAGGAAAAGAATTGGTACTAAGAGGGGTGAATTAGTGTAGTGGTAAAATTATATCGGTTCAAAAAACCTTCGTACGATAAAAACCGATTTCGACGAAAACCATTTCGGAGAGAGGTTAACTTGAAAGCGTTTTCATAAAGATAGCTTGCAAGCATATAGAAGATGCATAGTATATGTAAAGCAAGTTAACAGCTTTGTAGTAAAGTAAATTACTCAAATATAGAAATGCAAACCAGAGAAGAACACGTCGATTTTATAGTGGTTCGATCGTTGTGACTTACATCCACTCCACTGATTCCTCTTCCATCGAGGCCACCAGCATCCACTATCGATCTTCCTTTATAGGCGAAGATCAACCTCCTTCTTACAATTTTTTCTTCTTTTACCGAGTTGAGGAGATAACCCTTGCACCCCCACTCACTCCCCTCTCAAACTATTCTAACACTTAGAACTTTGAGAGGAGTTTCATGCAAGATTAGAGTAGAGTTTCTTTTCTTTTTACTCTCAATACTTGTGTGTATTAACCAAGAATGAGAAGGGTATTTATAGGCCTCAAATTGATTCGAACTTTGAGCCTAAATACATCTCATCCTGGGTTACCTGGGTTCGAGCGGTACCACCGCTTGTGCTGGGCGGTACTACCGCTAGTGTCAGTCTGACACCGACACTACACTAGACGGTACCATCACCTAGCACTAGGCCATTAGGCGGTACCATCGCCTGGACTAGCGGTACCACCGCTTGGCACCTTGCCAGGGGTGGTACCACCGCTCAGACAAGCGGTACCACAACTTACACAATCTCAAAGACTATGTCACGACGGTGCCACTTCTTGGGTCACTATTTGGGCATTTCATTGGGCCCAACACAGTCCTTACATGGGCCCAATTGGCCCATAATTGGGATGGCCCAATTTCAATCTCAAGTACATGCTAACTACGAAATCTAAGACATTTACTAAGCTAAACAAGTTCGTAAGTCTAGTTTCTTCCGGTGAGCTTCCGACGATCTTCCGGTGAACTTCCGACGATCTCTCGGTAATGTTCCAGCGAACTCCCGACAAACTCCTAGACTTTACAACAATCTTCTTAGTGATTTCCGATGAGCTTCTTCCGGCAAGCTCCTGGACTTCTTGGCTGGTTCCTGCAGAACTTCCGACGAACATCTAGACTTCCGACAAACTCTCGAACTCCTAATGAAATCACGTCCTTGACTCCGGGACTCCATTTTGCTTTATACTTTGCCATCGTAGTTAATCCTACACATGTAAAAATACACTTTGATCTATATAATTAATACTGCGCATGAATCATATTATCCGGTATGTCATTGGTCCATCGACACTTCGTCCGATTCTTTGGCGCATCGTCCTCTCTTGCGGCCTATTGCCCAATCAGCTAGTTGACTCTGTAACTCCAATATCCTTGGCGCAATATCCACTCTTCTTAGCCCGATGCTCGAATCTATGGCCCGAAGCTTTCTATCGATACATCGACCGATCCTCCGGCTCGACGTCCAATCTTCTAACATGTTCCACCGGTCCAACATGATTCTTTCTGCTTTAATTGTCTCATCTTGATCAAAGTATCCTACGTCACTAAAAATGCAGTTCAAATCATAAATACTTATCAATTGGTTTCATCATCAAAATACGAGATTCAACAAAATCTTCTATGATATTCTAGCACTATAGAAATCTAACGAATTTTAGCGAACTACCTATTAACATTCTCATATTCAGATGGTCCAAAGTGAACAAGAAGCCCTCTTTTGAATTGCTCCCACGAGTGGACCCCATGATAGGTTTGTTGAATCTCGAATTTTAATAATGAAATTAATTGATAAATTATTTGATTTAATCCATGTGTTGAGTTAAGTGTGCAGGATTAACTACGATAGCAGTAAGGCGTAAAGCAGATGATGGGCCAGAGTCAAAAACTCGGACAATATACCGGGAGCTCGCTGAGAGTTTATCGTGAGATCACCGGAAGCATGTTGGAAGACTCACCGAAAGCTCATCGGGAGATCATCGGAAGCACGTCGGAAGACTAGCCTAGAGTTGGTCGGGAGTTCATTGGAAGCTCACTGAGAAATTCGCCGGAGGATCACCGAGTGAAAAATCGACGTACCGGACCATGCTTGCCTTAATCGTAGTTAGAACAATAATTAGAGTTGATTTGGTAGGTAATCCCATCAACTCTGTTAAGGGCCAACTGGGCTCAGAGCTAGGATGGTTTGGGCTAAATACAAGGCCCAACTAGGTTGTTGGACTCTGACCAACGGTGGCACCGCTTGGAAGACCCAATCTCCTAGGTGGTCTGGGCGGTGGTACTGTTGGCAGTTAATGCTGCCAGTGATGGTACCGCTCCTGTCAGGCAGTGGTATCGCTAGAGCTCAATCTCCGAGCTCTATCAAGCGGTGGTACCGCCCAGTATCAGGTAACAAGCGGTGGTACCACCCAGTAATGGCGGTGGTACCGCTAGTACCTCGAAAATCCGGGATGAGACACTTTTTGGCTCCATTTTTGAAAGCCATTGGGGCCTACAAATACCCTACCCTTTTCATCATGAAAAGGCACCGAAGTGTGATTGTAATCTTGAGTTATTAGGGTGTAAAAGTGTTGTAAACAAGTTCTAGAGTCCTTCTCCTCCCTTTCTAAGTTTTGAGATCATTCAAGAGAGGTATGAGACTTGTAAGGGTTCTCTCCTAAACCTGACAAAAGGAGAAGGAGCTGTAAAAGGTGATTGGTCTTTATCTATTGAAGGAAGGCCTTTAGTGGACGTCGGTGACCTTAATGGAGAAGGAATCCGAAAGTGGATGTAGGTCACATTGACCGAACCACTCTAAATTCTTGTTTGCATTTCGTTTTGAACAATTTTCTTTAACTACAAATCATTTCATAGCAAACTTCTTCTCCTCTTCATCTTGCTTTCACTACACTTACGCTCTCTTATGTTTCAAGTTGCTATCTTTTCGAATCGATTTCCATCGAACATACGAAATATTTTATGAAATCGAAGAATTTTTCGCTGCACTAATTCACTCTCCCCCTCTCTTAGTGCCGCTCTTGATCCTAACAAGTTTTCGTACCAATTATATAATTGGATTACATCTCCCTCTAGTTGGATTGAAGTAATTTCCACCTTGGATTCTTTTGGAGTTACGTAAAAAAAAAAAAATTTGCCCTAGAGATCCAATTGGTCGTATCTCCATCTTCCCTTCTTGGAAATTTTATTTTCATGCGTGGATAGCTTGTGTCATATTCTCAGTTCTTTTTCTCTGTGTCTCCAAATCGATTCAATGTAAGACTTGAACTTTTATCTTATTGGACTGAAATTGGCACTAAGAGGAGGAGGAGGAGGGGGGGGGGGGGGGTGGGTTTTTTTAAATTAGTGCTTTCAATAAAATTTTCAGTTTGAAAAACTTTCATTCGATCAAATCATATCAAAAATATATTTAATTTGAAAATGTTCATAAGCATAGTAAGTAAGTAAATAGGTAAATTAGTTAGCAATATAAATGAAAAGCATGAAGGAAATACGAGCCGATTTTATAGTGGTTCGGTCGTCATGACCTACGTCCACCTCCAATTCTTTTTCACTCAAGGCCACCAACTTTCACTACCAATTTTCTTTCCAATGGGTGAAGATCAACTACTCTTACAACTCTTTCTTCTTTTCACAAGTTTTGGAGACAACCTCTACAAGCCTCTCTCTTTTAGACCTTACTCCTCCCTTAGAAACATTCTAACTCTAGGAGGAAGAGACTCACTAACTTTAGAGAGATTACAACACCTTTTTTTTTTAAGTATACTTTCTCCATTTTTCTACTCAATTTTGTACTCTTCCAAGCAGAAATAATTAGGGTATTTATAGACCCCAAATGACTTCAAAAATGAAGTCAGAAAAGTATTGAATCTCGGATTTTGATGATGAAACCAATTGATATTGTTTATGATTTAATTCGTATTTTGAGTGATGCAAGATGGTTCGATCTGGGAGAGACAACTAAAGCAAGAAGAATCATATTGGATCAGAGAAAAATATGTCGGAAGATTGGACGTCGAGCCGAAGGATCGGTCGACGTATCGACAGAAGGCTTCGGGCCATGAGTTCGGGCATCGGGCCAAGAAGAGCGGATATTGCACTAAGGAAATCAGAGTTATGGAGGTCAACTGGCCGATTGGGCAATAGGCCATAAGAGAGGGCGATGCGCCGAACAATCGGACGAGGCGTCGATGAACCAATGACATGTTGGACAACATTAGATTAGCTTAGTATTAATTATCTAGATCGAAGTAGATTTTATTTGTACAGGATTAACTACCATAGTGATCAATGCATAAAGCAAAATGAAGTCCCAAAGTTAAGGATGCGATTTCGTTAGGAGTTCAAGAGTTTGTTGAAAGTTTGGACGTTCGTCGGAAGTTCTATCGGAATTGACCGAGAAGACCAGGAGCTTATCGAAGAAGCTCATTGGAACTCACCAAGAAGATCATCGTGAAGTCCAGGAGCTTGTCAGGAGTCTGCTAGAACATTGACGAGAGATTGTCGGAAGTTCATCGGAAGATTGCTGGAAGCTCGTCGGAAGAAACCTAGACTTACGGACTTGTTTAGCTTAGTAATTGTCTTAGATTTCATAGTTAGCACATAATTGAGATTAGAATTGGGCCAATCCAATTAGGGGCTAGTTGAGCCCATGTATGGACTGTGTTGGGCCCAATGAAAGGCCCAAACATTGACCCAATATGTGGTACCATCGTGGCACAATCTCCGAGATTGTGTCAGGCGGTGGTACCGCTAGTCTGGGCGGTGGTCCCACCCAGTGGTAGTGTTAGGCGATAGTATCGCCAGTCTGGGTGGTGGTACCACCCAAACATAGTCTTCCAAGCGGTGATACTGCCCAGTGTTAGTGTTGTAGGCGGTGGTACCACCAAGACCAGAGAAACCCGGGATGAGACATTTTTAGGCTCCAAGTTTAAATAAACTTGAAGCCTATAAATACCCCTCTCATCCCTGGTTAAACTACATAAGAATTTAGAGTAAAAAAGAAAGAAACGCTACTATAATCTTGTATGAACTCCTCTCCTTCTTCTAAGTGTTAGAATAGTTTGAGAGAGAAGTAAGTGGGGGTGTAAGGGTTATCTCCTAAACTCGGTAAAAGGAGAAAGAGCTGTAAAAGGTGGTTAGTCTTCGCCTATTGAAGGAAGACTGATAGTGGATGCTGGTAGCCTCGATGGAGGAGGAATCGGGAGTGGACGTAGGTCACGACGACCGAACCACTATAAACTCAGTTTGCATTTACTTTGAGCAATTTGCTTTTATAGCAAACTGCCTCTCCTCCTTACTGTGCTTTTATTACACCTACGCTTGTATACGCTTTCAAGTTAACATCTTCTGAGATCGGTTTTAATCGTACGAAAGAGATTTTTTGAAACCGAAGTTTTTACCGCTACACTAATTCACCCCCCCCTCTTAGTGCCGACTCATTCCTAACAAAAAGGTCTCATCCCAGGTTTCCCAGGTCTTGATGGTACCACCGCCTGCAACACTAATAGTAGGTGGTACCACCGCCCAGTCTAGTGGTACCACTGTTTGACACTAGGTGGTACCACCACCTAGTCTGACGGTACCACCGCTTGATAGCTTGAAAAAGTTTGCTCTTGACTTTTCTAGGTCATAGGCAGTTCCACCTATCCTTGGGTCACTGAATCGACTTTCCACTAGGACCAAAATAGTCCTAACTCAGGCCTAATAGGCCTCTAATTGAGTTGGTATGGTTATACTCGAAACTAACTCAATTATGACCTAACTACGACTAATTAAAATAATTGATTACAAGACTAGAATTCTATGTTGTCCGACATGTCATTGGTTCATCTAGCACTTCGTCTGATCCTTCGGCTCATCGTCCTCTCTTTTGGCGTATTGCCCAATTGGCATGTTGACCTCTCGCAACTTTCGATCTTCTTGGCGCAATGTCCGATCCTTCAACTCGATGCCTGAACTCATGGCATGAAGTCCTACTGGCATGTCGATCGATCCTCTGACCGACATCTAATCTTCTGTTCACTCCAACTCAATGTTCGATTCTTTCTATTTTAATCGATGTCTTTTCTTGATCGAAGTTAGTCCTACATCACTCAAATGCAGATTAGATCATAAACTCATTAATTGATTTCATCATCAAAATTCGAGATTCAATAATCTCCCAATTTTTGATGATAACAACCAATCGATGATAGAGTTTAAACTAAACTCCCCCTATCAACATGCCATAATTTTAATCATGAATTATATAAAATACATCATATCATTACTTACCTCATAAGTTTAAGTATTGCATCCAAACCATGATACATAATAAAATTTCATTATACCATGCATGATCATCATCATACCTTTTCCCCCTTTATCATCAATAAAAATGAGAAGTGCAACTAGCAAGTTTTTGAAATATGCAAGCTAGTAGGATAGCAAGTTTTGAATATGCAAGCTTGCAAGTTTTAGATATGTGCAAGTTTAGCAATTTTTTGCTTCTTAAGATGGGCAAGATAGCACTTTTGCTTATCTTGAGATTGCAAGTTAGCAATTCTGACTTCTCTTGTAAGATAAGTTTGCAAGTTTTGCTTCTTGAGATAGGCAAGATAGTAATTTTTGCTTCCCTTTGCAATATGCAAGCTAACAATTTTTCTTTTCTTTTCGAAGTATAAGCTAGCAAGACTTTCTCCCCCTTTGTTATTGTCAAAGAGAATGGAAGAATACAATAATATAATTTTTCTCCCTTTTTTACATCAATGATTTAGTCATATCATGAGATATATAAATCGTAAATATAAGGCAATTATATATAATAAAATTCAAGTCATAAACATCAAGAAGTTAAGTGTCATATTATGGTTAATTTGAATACATCTCTTCTTTAGTTAAAGAAAAAATCTTGATTTATAGAAAACTCAATTCATAAAAATTGAGACATCAAGATCATGAATCAAAAAATGTATAAGAAAAATTTATGCATTTGGGAGATTTAACATGCCTAAGTTTAACATTCAAGCTAGCAACTATGGTTCTCTTGAGATGCTAGTAATTTTCTTTCTCCCCTTTATCATTGCAAATAAGAAAGAAGAAGAGGGGAGGTATAAAAATTTACATCAATGATCATCACATGAAAGATATCAAAGATTATAAAAGATCAATACAAAAGATCATCAATATTTTGTATTATAAAGAAAACCTTCAAAACATAAGAGATCAATTTGATGATTAATACAAAGGAGTCATACTCAAGTTGAGAAATTAAGATTATAATTTGTATAAATCTCCTCTTAAATAAAACCATCATAGATAATTTCAAGAATATTAAAAAATCAAGATAAGGATCATGATTAAAAGAAATCTCCTTTTTAGTGAATAGCAAAAGGAAGAATCATAATAAACGACCTTGATTCAAATGGAAAACATAAATCATTGAAAACTGAGAAATAAAGATAAAATTCATGATTCATTTGGATAAGTATTCTCTTTAATAAAATGCAAGAGTCATATGGGAATAAAGAGTAGGGGATCTTGATTTATATAAAGAAAATCTCAAGTTATAATTTCGAGAATTCAAGATCATGATATAGATAAAACTCATTCAAATTCAAATCGTCAAATCATCAAATCATCAAGTATGTCTTTGTCTTTTATACCAAACAAAAACATGCATCATTGTTTAAAATTAAAAAACAAGATTTATCACAAGAGTCATCAAGGTCAATAAACTGTAAATCACAAAAATCATCATTATTTCAAATCATCATGCGTCATTAAATTATCAAACATGATTTCATTAAACATAAATTATTTCAATCAAAATTATTTTATTTGTTGTAGTAATGAATTTTTCTTCTTAAGTGAATCTAATTCTTCATACTTAGTGTTAGGAGTTAACATGCAATTATCATGTTCAATTTTTTTAATTTTTTAAAATTACTAGAAATAGAAGCATGATCCCCTTCTTTTTTTTTACATTTTATACACTAATTTAAAAATAACTTATGAAATGCATTAAGTAATTTCATAATAAAGTAAAGGGGTTTTGGTTGAGTCACTTACCTCATTGTTGAAAGCCATCACTGCATAGTTTGTCACCTCGCTTTTGTTGGTTTGCTCATCATCTTTGGATGTACTCGATTCATCCCATGTCACCTTGAATGCTTTCTTATTCTTTGGTAGCTTCTTCGATTTATAGTAAGTTATGTCATTTTTAAGTTCATTTTTAGAATTAGTCTTTTTCATGAACTTTTTAAATTTTTTTGTCAAAAGTTCTATGTCATCATCACTTGAGCTTTCGCTCGAGTGGGTCTTCTATTGTTCAAAGTACCAAATCCTTCCTGCTCTTTGGAAGGTAGTTCTCATGTTCATTGTGTTTAATACAAGTCATTTCATAGGTCATTAAAGACTTGATAAGTTCCTTAAGTGCAAAATTGTTTAGGTCCTTTGCTTCTTGTATTGTCATTACTTTTGGATCAGAACTTTTTAGAAGGGATCTTAGAATCTTGTCTACAAGTTCAAGATTAGAAAAATATTTACCAAGAGCTTTCAAACTATTGATGGTATCCATAATACGAGTGTACATGTCAATAATAGTTTCGCTTAGTTCCATTCGAAATAATTCAAAACTATGCATCAAAAGATTGACTTTAGACTCATTAACTCTACTTATGCCTTCATGTGTGATTTTGACTATATGCCAAATATCATACATAGTTTCGCATATAAAAACTCGATTAAATTCATTTTTATCTAGAGCACAAAACAAAGCGTTCATTGCTTTAGCATTCAAAGAAAAAGTTTTCTTCTCCAAATCATTCCATTCGGTCATTGGATTAGAAAACTTTTAAAAATCACTTTCGATAATATCCCATAAATTCAAATCTTTTGAAAGCAAGAAAACTCTCATTCGAGTTTTTTAATAAATGTAGTCCTTTCTTTTGAACATAGGAGGATAAATGATAGATTCATCATCTAGATTGCTAAAAAAAGCGATTTCTCTTAGGTGTTAAACTAAATGAGAAAAACGTTAACTCTGATACCAATTGTTAAGACCAAAATCAACACTAAGAGGGAGGGAGGGTTGAATTAATGCTTTCAATAAAATTGTCGGTTTGAACTTTTGTTCGATAAAGCCGTATCAAATAGATGTTTAACTTGAAAATGTTCATAAGCATAGTGAGTAAGTAAACAAGTAAATCAGTTAGCAATATAAATGAAAACATAAAGGAAATACAAATCGATTTTATAGTAGTTCGGTCGTCGTGACCTACGTCCACTCCCGATTTCTTTTCACTCGAGGCCACCGACTTTCACTACCGATCTTCTTTCCAATAGGTGAAGATCAACTACCCTTACAACTCTTTCTCCTTTTCACAAGTTTAGGAGACAACCTTTACAAGCCTCTATCTTTATATCTCACTCCTCCCTTGGAAACCTTTTAACTCTAGGAGGAAGATACTTACTAACTTTAGAGAGATCACAACACCTTTATTTTGAAGTTTACTTTCCCCCTTTTTCTACTCAATTTCATGCTATTCCAAGCAGAAATAACTAGGGTATTTATAGACCCCAAATGACTTCAAGAATAGAGCCAAAAAAGGTCTCATCCCGGGTTTCCCAAGTCCTAGTGGTACCACCACTTGTGCTGGGTAGTACCACCGCCTACAGGATTGACACTAGGTGGTACCACTACCTAGTCTAGTGGTATCACTACCTGACATTGGGTGGTACCACCACCCAGTCTGGTGGTAATACCGCTTGATAGCCTAGAAAAGTGTGCTCTTGACTTTTTTAGGTCATGGGCAGTTCCACCTATCCTTAGGTCACTGAATGGGCTTTCCACTAAGCGCAAAACAGTCCCAACTCAGGCCCAATAATCCCCTAATTGAGTTAGCATGATTACACTCGAAACTAACTCAATTACGACCTAACTATAACCATTTAAAACAACCGATTACAAGACTAGAATTCTTTGTTGTTTGACATGTCATTGGTTCATCGAACGCTTCGTCTGATCCTTCGGCGCATCGTCCTCTCCTTTAGCATATTACCCAATCGACATTGTTGATCTCCCACTATTGAATCTTAGATTTTGATGATAAAACCAATTGATAATGTTTATGATTTAGTCTACGTTTTGAGTGACACAAGAAGCTTCAATCAGGGAGAGACAATTAAAGCAGGAAGAATCATATTGGGCTGGAGTGAAACATGTCATAAGATTGGACATCGAGCCGAAGGATCAGTCGACGTATCGACAGAAGGCTTCGGGCCATGGGTTCGGGCATCGAGCCAAGAAGAGCAGAAATTACACCAAGGAAATCAGAGTTGCGGAGGTCAACTGGTCGATTGGGCAATAGGCCACAAGAGAGGGCGATGCACAGAAATATCGGATGAAGTATCGATGAACCAATGACATGCCGAACAATATTTGATTAGCTTTATAATTATTACCTAGATCGAAGTAGGTTTTAGGTATAATTGGGTTGGAATTGCGCCAACTCAATTAGGGGCAAGTTGGGCCCAAGTTTAGGCTGTGTTGGGTCAAGTGAAAGGCCCAAACAGTAACCCAACAAGTGGAACCATCGTGACATAGTCTCCGAGACTATGTCAGGCGGTGGTACCACTCGTTTGGGTGGTGGTACCTACTAGTCATAGGTGCCCAGCAAGCCAATCACGTGAGTGATGACACGTGTGACTTGATACAGAATCTTTTTTGCTTATTATATTTTGGCATATATCACTTTATAACTATTGCATATATGTACATATATATTGTGATGTCCTTGGATTTGTGCAATAGGAATTGGATCGTGATGAGATCACGAAAATGAGATCGATTCACCTTTAAACACATATCCTAAATAATCCCGGTCATAGGTTACTCAAGAGGGACATTGTGATAACCGGACAGACTGGTATGCTATATACCCATCCATATGATGGATGCAGCTAGTCTCATAGCTGCACGTGTAGGGACACTAGAGATACAGTATAGGTGCTCATTGGAGAATGAGTTCACTAATTGATTCGCTTACGGAATGTTGGATGGTTGATGATGCCTTATTGTCAAACAGCGATTCCGTAGTCCTAGTGGTATATCTGGTCCTTAGACTTGAGACACCAAGGATGTCATGTATGAGTGCTCCACTCTTTGATACCAGACTTATAGGTTTGGCTATCCTAGATCTAGTATAGTTGGTCATTGAGAGTGGTAGTGGACCTTACGAGGGTTATTGAGTGTCAATAGAGGATCATCCACTCTCGGCGTCATGAGAAGAATATCTCATGTGTTCTTGCTCAGACAAATCCCTGGCCAGGGTCATTCGGGTTGAGAGAAAAAGAATTCTTCGGGAGAATCCGATTAGAGCGAGACTCGAGTAGAAACCGTATGGGTCTGACAGCACCATGCTCGATATACGGTCTCTAGGATATTAGATGGATGAGGGACTATAGGTACATGATAACTGAGGACAGATAGATCCAATGGATTAGATTCCCCTGTATCGTCTGGGGACTACGGCGTAGTGGCCTAGTACATCCGTAGTCGATGAGTTGAGTGAATTATTACATAGATAATAATTCACTTAGTTAGTAGGAGTTCTGACAGGTATGACTTACGGCCAGCTCGATATTGGGCCTAGAGGGTCACACACATATGGTAGGCATTGCGATGAGTAGAGGTTCATATATGAGATATCCAACGGAACCCTTGTCTTATTGGATATCCAATAAGCCCTTGAATTATTGGATCCCATGGACGAGATCCAATAAGAGCTCATGAGAGATTATTGGATAGAGATCCACTAATCTAAAAGGCTTGGGTTATTGGATGCAGATCCAATACCCACTAGGGGAGGATCCATTAGGGTTTGATAGGGGACCTCTATAAATAGGAGGGATTCAGAGACTCATAGGCTAAGGCCTTTACTTGCCTCTCCTATTCTCCTTCCCCTCTCTACCTAAGAGTAGGCCTAGAGTTTTGAGGAGCGTCGTCGCAACCCTACTATGTGGATTATCGCTAGAGAGGAGGACGCTTGACCTCCTTCACCCTCTCCTAAGGATCTACAAGGAAACAGGGATATATGATCTCCCTAGGTAACACAATCTATTCTATACGTAATTTTTCAGTTTCGTGAATTTTGCGCACAAATCTGGGCATGACGACGAACATTTCTTTGGGAATCGGGGATTTTGTTTTCTTGTACTTCCGCTACGCATGTGATGTCGCCCCCCAAGATTTCCCAACAGTGGTATCAAAGCCAGGTTGTTCGTGCGATAGATTGGTTTTGAAATGCGTGTGTTGTGTTTTGAAGAAACTTTTGACGTTAAAATCGTTAATATAAAAGCGAGAAAGGGCAGCAATAGTTACTGCCCTCGATCTGCGTGCGTGCAACGCAGCCGTAGGCAGGCAACACAGGGGCTGCGTCAGTAGCAGCCGGCAAGTGTCCTGCTTGCAGCAGGCTTGCGGCCGGCGGGGCTGGCAGCACGTGGGCAGAGGCGCCTACGACCGCTTCTCCCGGGGGGTGAGGCGCCACAGGGTAGCGGCGCTGGCCGCCACTGCTCCCGCGGGCAAAACCCCCCGCAGGGGCGATCGCCCGGCGGGACAGCACCGCTTGCGGGCATTACCCCGCGGGCAGAACCGCCTGCGAAGGCGGTGGCGCCCGGAGGGGTGCCCACCTGTTGGGACAGCATCGCCTGCGGGCACCGCCCCGTGGGCAGAACCGCCCGCGGAGGCGGCGACGCCCGCCTGCAGGGGCAGCACCGCCAGCGGGTGTGCCGTCTGCAGGCGAGGGCAGCGCCCTGCCCTCCGCTGCACAGCCTGCCACCGGCAGCGTGGCGGCGGCGGTGGCAGCAGTAGCGAAGAGGGAGATGTTGAATCTCAAATTTTGATGATAAAACCAATTGATAATTGTATTTATGTTTTAATCTATGTTTTGAGTGACGCAGGATGCTTCGATTAGGATGAGACAATTAAAGCAGGAAAAATCATGTTGTGTCGGAGGAACATGTCAGAAGATTGGACGTCGTGCCGGTGGATAGGTCGACGTATCGACAGAAGGCTTCTGGTCGTGGACTCGGGTATCGGGCCAAGAAGAGCAGGTATTGCGCCAAGGATATCGGAGTTGCAGAGTCAATTGGTAGATTGGGCAATAGGCCGCAAGAGAGGACGATGCACCGAAGAATCGGATAAAGCGTCGAGGGACCAATGACATGCCAGACAACTTGGTTAATTGCTTAGGAATAATTATCTCGATTGAAGTTTTGTTTTACATGTGCAGGATTAACTATGATGGATGTAAGACATGCAGCAGGAGTTGTGCTGGAGTCAAGACTATGATCACGTTGGGAGTTCGAGAGTTCGACGGAAGTCCGGATGGTCATCGGAGGTTCTGCGGGAACAAATCCGAGAAGTCCAGGAGCTTGCCAAAAGAAGCTCGTCGGAACTTGCCAAGTGGATCGTCGCAAGTCCAAGAGTTTGCCGGAAGTCCGTCGGAGCATCGCCGGAGGTTCGTCGGATGTTCGCCGAAAGCTCGTCGGAAGAAGCGATTGACGCACCGGAGCAAGCTGTAGTAAATGTCTTAAGAATTGTCGTAGTTAGCATGTAGATTAAGTTAGGAATGGGAGGTGATCCCATTAACTTAATCTGAGGGCAATTGGGCCCTTGACAGACCCAAATTGGGCCGAATAGATCAACCCATTCGGACCAGAATTCCTACTAGGCGGTGGCACCACCCAGGAGAGGGTCTCCCAGGAAAGCTGGGCAGTGCAACCGCTCCTGACAGGCGGTGGCAACGCCATGGCTCAATCTCCGAGCGAGATTGGGCGGTGCAACCACCCCAGTCAGGCGGTGCAACCGCCAGACCCTGAAATTCTGGGAGATGACAGTTTTGAGCTCGGAATTCAAACTGGTTTGGAGCCTATAAATACCCCTCCCATCCCTAGGTAAAACACACAGGCACAGAGAGATTAAAAGAGAGAAAACGCTACTGCAATCTCTAGAATTTCCCTCCTCTAGCTTAAGTGTTAGAATTCTGTTTAAGAGAGGAGAGTGAGTTCTTGTAAGGGTTGTCTCCTAAACCCGGTAAAAGGAGAAGAGGGGTGTAAGAAGGAGATTGATCTTCGCCTAGTAAAGGAAGATTGTTAGTGGATGCCGATGGCCTCAACGAAAGAGGAATAAGAGGAGTGGATGTAGGTCACGATTGACCGAACCACTATAAACTCTCGTCTTCTCTGGTTTGCATTTACTTTGAGCATCTTATCTTTACTGCAAACCTCCTCAGTAGCTTACTGCCTTCTGCTTATTTACAATTGTGTTTCTTAGTAAAGTATTTTTCGAATCGGCATTAAGACGGAAATCAGTTTTATCGTACGAACATCATACTTCAGTTTGCGCTTACATTCTGATTTCTATCTTAACTGCAAACTACCTTCCTTACTTTACTTCAAATATGTTTTCGTAAGCTTTCAAAGTTATTATCTGCACGAAATGACTTTTATGTCGGAATCAGATTTCAACGTACGAACGCAGTTTTAATCGTCGAAAATTTTCCGCTGCACTAATTCACCCCCCCCCCCCCCTCTTAGTGCTCTTGATCCTAACAATTGGTATTAGAGCCCGGTTTTTCTCATTTCGGATTTACACCTGAGATAAATGGCTCTTCATGGCTTTCAAGAGGGTTTTTCGGTTGTTCGTCCACCGTTGTTTAACGGATTGTACTATACTTATTGGAAAACTCGAATGAGAGTTTTCTTTGATTTCTATGAATTTGGATTTATGGAATATTGTTGAAAACGGTTGTCAACTTCCTTCTAAACCGATGAACGAATGGTCGGATTATGAGAAGTATTTTTCTCTAAACGCAAAGGCTCTGAATGCCTTATTTTGTGCTTTAGACAAAAATGAGTTCAATCGGATTTCTACATGCGAAACGGCATTTGATATTTGGCGAACACTTGAAATCATACATGAGGGAACTAGTAGAGTCAAAGACTCGAAAGTTAACATTTTATTGCATGATTTTGAGCTTTTTCAAATGCAACCAAGCGAGACTATAGGCGACATGTACACCCGTTTCATGGATGTCGTCAATAATCTTAGAGCTCTTGGCAAATGTTTTTCGGATTTTGAACTCATAAACAAGATTTTGCATTCTCTTTCTAAGAAGTGGGATTCAAAAGTAACTGCAATACAAGAAGCTAAAAACCTAAACAACTTACCACTTAAAGAACTAATTGGTTCGTTGATGACATATGAAATGGTGCACAATGCACATGATGAACATGATGAACAAAATAACCTTCCAAAGAACAGGAAGGATTTGGAATCCTGGACAAATGAATACCACTTGAGCGATGACTCAAGTGATGAGGACAATGATGAACTTGAACTTCGAACACTAAATCTTAATAAGTTTATTAAACAAAAATCTAAAATAAACAATAAACTTGAACGGAGGAAGAGGCCAAAGAAGAGGAAGGCAACTAAGGATGAATCAAGAACTTCCAAAGGTGAAACAGCGAATTGGGCTTTGATGGGCTTCGACTACAAGGTAAGTAACTCAACTCTCTTGAATTATTTTGAAATTACTTGGAGTCCTTCATGAGTGCTTAATTTAGATAGTAGGAATAGGAAATAAATAAATTATTTTTCAAAAAATTATATCATGTTTTTCTTTTTAGCATCTTTAAAAAATTAAAAATTTGATCATGAAAAGTATATTGCTAAGGTTTCATGCATGTTATGTTTGGAAATGTTGAATGATGTATTTAACATTAGGGATGATAATATGATATGTGATAATGCTTAGGATTAATCCATGCCTGTGTATCTTGATTATTTTATGTCATGCATGAGTTTTTGAAGTAAATGTTGATTTGAAACTCTCATTTTAGATTAATATGTTTTTGGTCTAATCGTTTCTATGACGAATTAAGATGACATTCTCATGATATATTAAGATGACATAGTGCATGTACAACTATGTAAGAATTTCTTGATAGTCTTTTGATGATAGATGTGATATCATGATGTGTTTGGTCTTGACGGCTTCATGACGAAACTTATGTTTCGATTTTAAATGATGATACATGTTTTCACAAAAGACTTGAATACCCTCATATGAAATCAATTGTATGAAATGGAAATAATTTTCTATCCTATTGAGATTAATGAATTTATTTTACCAATCTCGTGAATCTCATGAAAATAAACATGATGAATATTTTGAAAATAAATGAGTATATCATGCATTTGGTCTTAATAATTTCTCTTTAACATACTTTTTGAAATCATACTTGATGATGAATATCAAGATATTAAAAGGATGTTATCATGGAATCATGCTTGATGATTTATTTTTTACCTTTCCATCTTAAATGTTGACACTTGTTTTATTAAAGGTAAATGCATGCTTATAAGAAGCAAATCACATGAATAGAAATTTATAAAAATGAAATGTGATCCTCTATCTTATCGTCTTTTCAGCTTGTCATGTATGAATTTATTGAATGTGACTTTGAGGATGATTTCGGATTTTACAAATGCTTGATTCATACTTATGACATGAGACACATTTTAAATATGAATCATGTACAATGCTTCAATCATGTTACATCTCCCTAATTCATTTTGTTCTCCTACATGTATTTACCAAAGAGGAGAATCTTCTAAATGAATGAAATGATACAAATGAATCACTTATTAATATATCTTTTTGAAATATCTTTTTAATGTGATGTTGATATTTTGAGATGCCTATTGAAATTCATGACATGAGATAATTGAATCCTTGACTTACTCTTTATATGGCTTAAAAATGGATGTTTAAAATCTTGCTTGATGAGTTGTATTATAAGATTTTGCCTTTACATCTTGAACTTTCATGCTTATCTTGATTTGGCATATAAAGACTAAGGCATGCTTAGATGAAAAAGAATCACTTCAAAAATACTTTTCTCATCTGATCGAGATTAATGATTTCATGATATTTTGTGAATCTCGAAATTGATTTTGATGACTTGATTATGAGTTTCAAGTTAACGATTTGATTTGAATATATTTTATCTAAATCATAATCTTGATCTTGCAAAATTGGAATCACAAATAATATCTTTTGGTATTCATGACTCAAATTTGATTGAAACATTGCATGCTTAAATTAATTATTCTCCTATGTTTCAAAAATTCTTTAAATGCCTTATGTGATGACTGAAAATTAATTTACTTTATGATGAATCACGAATCATGACTTGATCTATGATATTGATATATTTTAATCATGATCCCTTAGTTGTATAATTCTTTTGCTCTATTAAAAGGATTTGTCGAATGAATCATGTCCTTCTTGAATTTTCTTGATATCATGACATGATTTTGTAATATGGCCTGTATAATGATTAAAATTTTTTGGCCATTGATTTCTCCCTTCTTTTCGGTAATGACATAGGGGGAGAAAGATTGCTAGCTCAAGGCAAATGCTGGCTAGCTTGTACTCTTCCCTTCTTTTCGACAAAAACAAAAGGGAGAAAGCTTTTGCTAGTTAGAACATGCAAAGAAAAGCAAAGTACAATCTTGCACAAGAACCAAGTGTTGAATTGCAATGATTGAACTTAAGAATCTTGCTATGCTTTTGTGCTTATATGTTGTGATGAAAATCTAACTTCATGTTACAAAAACTTGCATATCTTTTAAAATAGCTAGAGCTACTTCTCCTTTTGTTGATGACAAAGGGGGAGAAATATATGAATTGATACTATGAGTACCATATTTGAATGAGAAATATATGAATTGATACTATGAGTGCCATATTTGAATGAGAAATATATTAATTAATGCTATAAGTGGCATATTTGAATTTGAATTATTTTAAGATATCAAAAGAAGCTTGTATCGAAATATATGGTAAATTGATAATCGAAATGCTATGATTGCCATATGTCATGTTTGCATCATGTTAAGATATCAAGAACTTGCATCGTAATTTTACTTATGATATCTTGCCATATGATGAAATGCTACGATTTGTTGCTAAAATGATGCATGCAATACTCATGCTTTTTATGTGATGTATTGCATATGATATGAATCATGATTAAAATTGCCTTAATTTGAATTCAAGGTTTATCTCAATTATGGAATTTTGAAACAAGAATGATTACTCACCTTTGTCATGATTTAGAAATTGACATAAAGGGTCTTCCCTTCTTTTTGACAATGACTAAGGGGGAGATAGCTAGCATGCACAATTCAAGAAGAAAGCAAAAATTACACTTCTCAAAAGAGAAGAAATTGCTATCTTGAACATCACCGAGAATTGCGAGCTTGAAACATCAAGAAAATGCAAAAATGTGCTATCGTGCCTATCTCAAGAAAAGCAAATATGCCAACTTGCATATCTTTGAATTTGCTAGCTTGTAAAACTTGCATATTTCAAGAAATAAGAGTTGCTTTCTTGAATATCTCTAAATTACTAGCTTGCAAGTTCTAAAATATTGTAAAATTGCTAGATTGCATGATGATAAAAATTTAATATTATGTTTTTCATGCAATGAGTTGAACTCTGTTAGGACTCTAGCTTGGAGAGTCCTAATTGAGAGGGACATTCATGTAAAAATGTTAGGACTCTAGCTAGGAGAGTCCTAATTGAGAGGGACATTCTGTTAGGACTCTAGCTAGGAGAGTCCTAATTGTGAGGGGCATTCATGTAGGAGGTTTTTTCTTAGAGAAGAATTAGGAGTTGTAAGGGAATAGGAGTCTTATTAGGAGTTGGTTAGAAGTAAGAGTCTTAAGTAGGAGTCCTATTAGGAGTTGGTTAGAAGTAAGAGTCTTAAGTAGGAGTCCTATTAGGAGTTAGGGTTTAGAAGCCCTATAAATAGCCATGTATTCCTTCTCTTTTCATAAGCAATAGAAGAATCTTTTCTGCAGCCTTTGAGCAGCAACTTGGAGGGAGGAACCCCTATAGAGTTCAAAGGAGGCCGATCCCCTAAAGAGATCAACCCCAAGTTTAGAATCTGCAAGGGTTCTAACACCTGGTATTAGAGCAGCGTTCTTGGCGTCTCGCTGCCCTTCCACAGCCATCCATCAACCCTCCACAACCATCCAAAGCAATTCCCACAATTGCTTAAAAGATCGTCACCGAATTCCGCCATCATCGCCACCACCGCGGATCATCCTTTGATCTCCCCGTGAATTGCAACAGGTTCTGGTTTCCTACTTTACTGCTGCTGCAATTTAGTTATCCTTATTCAAAAATCCAAAAAAAAAAAAAATCGTTCCTATATTGCTGCATAAACTTTTCGTCACAAAGTTTTCATCTCTACGACGAAAGATACATTGCAGAATTCCAACCGCATAGCACCATCTGTTTGATCTTGCTACTGTGCTTTTTCTATCCAAATTTATACAAAATTTTTATTACATCTTTGACACTTCCTAACAGTGGATTTTCCTTTGGTTTCATAAAAAAATTCTCAATATAAACTACTGATCTTTTATGTCCAATCTGCTGCACTTGAATTGCAGAATTCAAGCCGCATAGCACCATCTGTTTGATTTTGCTACTGTGCTTTTTCTATCCAAATTTCTACGAAATTTTTATGACATCTTTGACACTTCCTAACAGTAGATTTCCCTTTGGTTTCATTGAAAAATTCTCAATATAAACTACTGATCTTTTATGTCCAATCTACTGCACTTGAAAATCTATGCTGCAGAAAATTTCAGCTGCATATCGTTGCCTTAACCCATCTATTTGCAATATTTTTTGAATGAAATTTCTTATACACTTCATAGATCATCTTGGCTTCTATCTAAGATTGATCTATTAAGAAATTCATCTCTAAAAACGATTTTATGTTGCTGCAAATTTTCATCGTATCCCGCTGAAATTTTTTGACGACAATTCTGCAATTACAACTTGCACCAATTTCCTTGCTGTTATACTGCCGAAATTTTATTGATTAAATTAGATATCCTTGCTGTCATATAAACTATGATTTTGCTATCAATTCCCTCCTCAATTCTCTCAAGTTTTTGGTGGAAATTACGTCGAGAAACCGTTGTTTCTTCGACGACAATTCTACTCTTACAAGACAGCACATACTTGCTGCAAATTCCACGGATTTCTGTCAAACCTTTGCTACCATCTACCATAGATCCAAACCTTTCATCCACAGCCCTAAAACTCTACTAAACCACACCCTCAAACTGCACCCAAAACAGCCACAAAACAAGCCTAAACCGCAGCCTACATCCACCAATCCACCAACACTTTCGACCATCACTTCTCTCAACCTATACATGCCTTTAACCCAATAGCAAAAGAGAGATCTTAACATCATTGATTTGGGGCCATATACTATGGCATCTAAGGAGGCAATCAATGCTAAATTCGAAGCCTTGGAGACGCGATTGGAGGATAAGATTCGGACGCTCTTTACCGAACTCAGATTGGGCCGACCATTAAGCCCGAAGAAATCATATCAAGGAGAGAGCTTTGCCCAATCACACCAAGCCTGAAGAGATGACTTCCAAGGGAGGGTAGGCTCTATGACCAACCCCAACTATCCATGCATGAGAGTGGACTTCCCTAGATGGGAAGAAGGAGACCCGATTGGTTGGATCTCGCGCGCGGAGCGATATTTTTGGTACCACAAAACCATGGATGTATCTATGGTGAAAATTGCAGCTATACATCTTGAAGGGGATGCTATACAGTGGTTTAAACAGTTTGAACATACTTATGGAGTCCTTTCATGGCAACAATTCAAAGAAGGACTGCTGATCCGCTTCAGACCAACCGCTTACGAGAATATTGACGAACAACTAGCAAAGATCCGACAAACCTCCACCATTCAGGAGTACCAAACCAGGTTTGAAAGGTTATCTAATCAAAATCATGATTGGTCTCAAAAACAACTATTGAGGACCTTCATTGAGGGCTTGAAGCCAGAGATCCGAGGAGAAGTTAAAGCGCGACAACCGTACACGCTTATGGCAGCCATCTCTTTCGCACGACATCAAGAGGAGCAATTGAACCATGAAGCTCGGAGGACTAGGGTCACTCCTCAACCAGTAATATTGAAGCTCTCAGCCCCCCCTACTATCGACCAAGTCCCTGCACCAAAGAGGTTAACAGGAGAAGAGCTTCGGGAGCGATATGCGAAGGGGTTATGTTGGTATTGTGACGAGCCGTGGAGCCGTGAGCATCGCTGTAGTAAAGGAGGACTTCTTATGATTGAACCGATAAAAGAAGAGGTCATTGAACATTCAGAAGAGAGCCTTGAACATGAAGAAAAAGATGCAGAAGAAGAGCCACAACCGACCGAAGTTACGGTACAAACACTAGTTGGCTACTCAAACCCGCAAACGATGAAAGTTGGAAGCCTTCTCAAACAACAACCGATCACTGTTCTCATCGAGACGGGCAGCACTAATAACTTCCTAAATAGTAAGGTTGCTGTCCATATGAACTTACCTATTGAGAATTGCAGCAGGTTTGTCGTTAAGGTCGCCAACGGACGGATTTTGAAGTATGATCGTAGGCGCCCGCAAGTGAAACTGTTGATGATCATGAGGCCTTACCAAGAGATGATTGCATATTTCTTCCTTCTCCCTCTTGATGATCATGAGGCCATGCTCATAATAAAATGATTGATGACATTAGGTGATATTTCTTGGAATTTTATGCAACTAATTATGAAATTTTACAGTAAGGAGAAACAGGTGACATTGCACGGGAAACGTGGGGGCGACATAACAACGATTTGCACACAACAAATGGAGAATATTTTGCATAAAGCATGCAGCGGCTTTTTGGTACAACTTGAGCAGCAAACTAAGGGAGAGCCAACAGAATTTGAAGATCCAAATCTACTTCCTTTGCTTGCTGAATTTTCAAATATATTTGACGAACCGCGCAACCTACCTCTTACCTGTCGGCTTGATCATTGTATAATGATTCTTCCAGGCAAATCTTCAGCAAATGCTTAGCCATATCAGTATCCACATCTCCAGAAGGATGAAATAGAAAGGATTATAAAAGAGATGCTCGAAACAGGAGTTATTCGGCCAAGTTGCAACCTCTACTCTTCGCCGGTGCTACTTGTACGCAAGAAGGACGGAACAAGGCGAATATGTGTTGATTACCGAGCTCTCAATGGCATAATCATCAAGGACAAATACTTTATTCCAATAGTAGATGACTTGCTAGATGAAAGGGAGCACAAATCTTTACAAAGCTGGACCTTTGATCCGGGTATCATCAAATACGAGCATGCGAAGAAGACATACGGAAAACCACCTTTTGAACACACAACAACCACGAATTTTTGCTTTCTTCAACAAAAGGTGGAATATCTTGGGCATATCATATCAGAGGAAGGTGTGGCAGTGGACCCCTTCAAAATTGGAGCAATGCAAAACTGGTCGACCTCGAGAAACATAAAATTGCTACATGGCTTTCTAGGTTTAACAGGCTACTACCGCAAGTTCGTGAAAAACTATGGAAAGATCAGTGCACCACTTACTTCCTTACTAGAAAAAGATGTCTTCCAATGGTTGGACAGAGCCTCCGCTGCCTTCGACAAACTTAAGGCAGCCATGATGACGACGCCGGTGCTAACACTACCAGATTTCAACCGACCCTTCATTATTGAGGCCGACACATCTGGAGTCAGAATTGGAGCCATTCTCATGCAAGATGGTCGACCACTCGCATACACTAGCAAGGCATTATCTCCCTCCGATCAAAATATGTCAACATATGATAAGGAGATGCTCGCCATTGTGCGCGCAGCAACGAGGTGGAGATTGTACTTGATCAGGCGATACTTTCAAATCAAGACCGACCATAAAAGCCTAAAATATCTCTTGGAGCAGAAGATATCTTCCCCCGAGCAGCAAAAATGGGTAACAAAACTTCTTGGATTTGATTTTGAAATAACTTACAAAAAGGGGAAAGAGAATGTTCTTGCAGATGCGCTTTCGCAGCTACCCGAGCAAGTTGAAGTTTCGACCGTTTCACTTCCGACCAGCGACTTCCTTGAGGATATTAAGATGGAATGGCAGGAAGATTCAGATACTAGTAAGATTATAAAAAAATTGGAGGAAGCACCAAGCCCCATGGCTCATTACAATTGGGACTCAAAAGAATTACACTATAAGGGACGCATTGTGCTTGTGACAAATTCTACTTGCATCTTCAATAGCAGATTTTGGACAAAGTTATTCTATATGCAGGGTACTAAATTGAAAAGGAGTACGACATATCACCCACAAACCAACAGCCAACCGGAAGTTTTAAACAAGTGCTTGGAGACAGCCCAAAACCACCCACCAAATATGACTACCCAAAGAGAACTCCAGACCCAGCCAAGTGCCATTATTGATCGACGGATCGTGACTCGACGACGATGACCCACTAATGAAGTGCTAATACAGTGGGCGAACATACCAAAAGAAGATGCCACTTGGGAGAACTATGACGACTTGAAGATCAAATTCCCAGAATTCATGAATCATCAGCCTCGAGGACAAGGCTGATTTGAAGAGGGCGGGTCTGTTAGGACTCTAGCTTGGAGAGTCCTAATTGAGAGGGACATTCATGTAAAAATGTTAGGACTCTAGCTAGGAGAGTCCTAATTGAGAGGGATATTCTGTTAGGACTCTAGCTAGGAGAGTCCTAATTGTGAGGGGCATTCATGTAGGAGGTTTTTTCTTAGAGAAGAATTAGGAGTTGTAAGGGAATAGGAGTCTTGAGTAGGAGTCCTATTAGGAGTTGGTTAGAAGTAAGAGTCTTAAGTAGGAGTCCTATTAGGAGTTAGGGTTTAGAAGCCCTATAAATAGCCATGTATTCCTTCTCTTTTCATAAGCAATAGAAGAATCTTTTCTGCAGCCTTTGAGCAGCAACTTGGAGGGAGGAACCCCTATAGAGTTCCAAGGAGGCCGATCCCCTAAAGAGATCAACCCCAAGTTTAGAATCTGCAAGGGTTCTAACAAACTCATATTACAAACACAAGAATAGTTGTACTTCTCCTTTTTGTTGATGACAAAGGGGGAGAAGTATGTTGACGACATGACATGTTAATGCATAAGTCTATGCATAAGTTCATGATGACGTGTTGCAAGTATTCATGATGAATATTGCAATGACTTGAATTCAGTTTGAATTCAAGGTTCTATGTTTTAATCTGCGTTTTGAGTGATGCAGGATGCTTCAATCAGGATGAGACAATTAAAGTAGGAAAATTCATGTTGTGCCGGAGGAATATGTCAGAAGATTGGACGTCAGGCCGGTGGATCGGTCGACGTATCGACATAAGGCTTCGGGTCGTTGACTCGGGCATCGGGCCAAGAAGAGCGGGTATTGCGCCAAGGATATTAGTGTTGCGAAGTCAACTGACCAATTGGGCAATAGGCCGCAAGAGAGGACGATGCACCGAAGAATCAAACGAAGCGTCGAGGGACCAATGACATGCCGGACAACTTGGTTAATTGCTTAGGAATAATTGTCTCGATCGAAGTTTTGTTTTACATGTGTAGGATTAACTACGATGGATGTAAGACATGCAGCAGGAGTTGCGCCGGAGTCAAGACTATGATCACGTTGGGAGTTCGAGAGTTCGACGGAAGTCCGGACGGTCGTTGGAGGTTCTGCGGGAACAAATCTGAGAAGTCCAGGAGCTTGCCAAAAGAAGCTCATCGGAACTCGCCAAGTGGATCGTCGCAAGTCCAGGAGTTTGCTGGAAGTCCGTCGGAGCATCGCCGGAGGTTCGTCGGATGTTCGCCGGAAGTTCGCCGGAAGCTCGCCGGAAGAAACGATTGACGCACCGGAGCAAGCTATAGTAAATGATTTAACAATTGTCATAGTTAGCATGTAGATTAAGTTAGGAATAAGAGGTGATCCCATTAACTTAATCTGGGGGCAATTGGGCCCTTGACAGACCCAAATTGGGCTGAATGGATCAACCCATTCGGACCATAATTCGTACTAGGCGGTGGCACCGCCAGGGTCGGCGGTGGCACTGCCCAGGAGAAGGTCTCCCAGGAAAGCTGGGCGGTGCAACCGCCCTAGGCAGGCTGTGGCACCTCCTGGGCTCAGTCTTCGAGCAAGACTGACGGTGCAACCGCCCTTGATAGGCGGTGGCACCGCCAGGGCTCAGTCTCCGAGTGAGACTAGGCGGTGCAACCACCCCTGTCAGGCGGTGGCACCACCCAGAGGCTCAGTCTCCGAGCTCTGCCAAGCGGTGTAACCGCCCCTGACAAGCGGTGGCACCGCCCAGAGGCTCAGTCTCCGAGCTCTGCCAGGCGGTGCAACCGCCAGACCCCGAAATTCTGGGAGATGATAGTTTTGAGCTTAGAATTCAAACTGGTTTGAAGCCTATAAATACCCCTCCCATCCCTGGGTAAAACATATAAGCACAGAGAGATTAAAAGAGAGAAAACGCTACTGCAATCTCTAGAATTTCCCTTCTCTTGCTTAAGTGTTAGAATTCTGTTTAAGAGAGGAGAGTGAGTGCTTGTAAGGGTTGTCTCCTAAACCCGGTAAAAGGAGAAGAGGGGTGTAAGAAGGAGATTGATCTTCGCCTAGTAAAGGAAAATCGTTAGTGGATGCCGGTGGCCTCGACGGAAGAGGAATCAGAGGAGTGGATGTTGGTCACGATTGACCGAACCACTATAAACTCTCGTCTTCTCTGGTTTACATTTATTTTGAGCATCTTATCTTTACTGCAAACCTCCTCAGTAGCTTACTGCCTTCTGCTCATTTACAAATGTGTTTCTTAGTTAAGTATTTTCTGAATCGGCGTTAATACGGAAATCGGTTTTATCGTACGAACATCATATTTCAGTTTGCGCTTACATTCTGATTTCTATCTTAACTGCAAACTGCCTTCCTTACTTTACTTCAAATATGTTTTCGTAAGCTTTCAAAGTTATTATCTACATGAAATGACTTTTACATCGGAATCGGATTTCAACGTACGAACACAGTTTTAATCATCGAAAGTTTTTCGCTACACTAATTCACCCCCCCCCCCTCTTAGTGCTCTTGATCCTAACAGGAGAGGGGCTTAGGGTTTTTGGGCAAAAAGATAGTTTTGCCCTTGTGAATTTGGACGATCACAGGGCATGGAGATACACCGTTGCACACATAGATCTTGCTGTGAGTGATTAGGCCTACTAGCTGTTAGGACCCTTTTTCTAAGTTTTTGAATAATGTTTATTGAGTCTGTTTAGTCCAATTGTTTATTGAGTCGGTTTGGTTCAGTTAGAGTCAAGTAGAGGTTTATTTAATATTTATTTATTATTATAGTTCAAGTCCTAATGGACTATGGGTGAAACTCTATAAATATGGATGTAACTGCTTCTTTTCAGTAATCAATGAAAAATACTATTCTGTCTTTTGACAAACCCTAGGAGGCTGATCCCCTCGAAGCGATCAAAGAGGGCCGATCTCCTCGAAGTGATCAACGAGGGCTGATCCCCTTGAAGCCGATCAAGGAGGGTCGATCCCATCGAAGCGATCAAAGAGGTCGATCCCCTCGAAGCGATCATTATCATCCCCATTTCTCCCCTTTCTTCCACGATAAAATCATAGGGTCTTACCAATTGGTATCAGAGCCTACGATAAGACCTTTAAGGGTCTTACCATTTGGTATCAGAGCCTACGATAAGACTTTAGGGTCTTATCATTTAGTATTAGAGCATTCTCATTTCTTCCATTTCTTCTACGATAAGACCTTAGGGTCTTATCCTTTGGTATCAGAGCAGCGATCCTCGGCGTTCTCGCTATAGTTCATCATCTCAATAAAAAAAAAAAAAAATTTTGTTAGGGTAAAGCAGGCAGCCACGCACGCTGTTCCTTCTCAACCAAGAAGGAACATTTGCTTCCCGACACCGACTACCCCTGCTTTCCTTCTCCTCCACCGCCGGCGCTGCTTCCTGGTCGGCAACCACCGCCGCCGCTGCTCCCCGACCAGCGCCCACCGCTGCCGCTGTGTCCCGGCCATCAACCTTCTCACCTCGCCTCCTTGTTGCCCGCATCTCGCTCGAGCGAGAAGGGCTGCGGCCGTCGTTTCCCAGCCAGCGGACCACCCATCGCCGCTTCTACCGTCGGCGACGCTGCCCTAGCCGAACCGCCATCGCTGCCTTCCCTTGGTTGCAGCTTCGGCTGTGCGATCTGTCGGCGTCGTTGTTTCTGTGGTGCGATAGAAACAGAGCAGCCGCCGGTCCCTCTACTGCCGCAGGCACCGATTGCCTCTACCGCCGCCGCTGTTTCTCGGACACTTCAACGCCACCCCTCTCCTTCATTGTCGAGCCACCACCGCTCGTGATCCTTCCGGCCAACTCCTTCGGTGGTGCGACAAAAACAGAGTACGCAGCAACCACCACGCAGCAACAAAAACAGTGGCACCCTCTACTATCGTAGCCGCCGATTGTAACCACCGTCGTCGCTCCCGGCCAACGACCAACCCCTCGTTCTGCAGCAGCCGCCCTCTAATAGCGAACGCAGCAACCGCAGCAAGTACGCTGCCTTACCTCAACCCTAGCAGCGCATGCAACACCGATTCCTCTTCTCAACCTCGGTCGCATCAACGCCGCCTCCCCCTTGCTTAGCATATTCTGCCACAACCACAAGTTGCCATCACCACAGCCTCAACCCCGTTGCTCGGCGATCGCCTATTGGGTCGCAGCAGGTACAGCCATATCAACGCAGTCGCCTTCCAACCCCGGCGCTCTCACCTCATGCAGCGATAGAAACAGTGCAGCTACTCTTCCTCCAATGCAGCGACCGTAGCACTACCCTTGGCGTCCAACTCCTCGGCAACTTCGCATCAACAGTGTTGATGCCCTTGACCGACACCAAAATCAGGAGTTGAGATTACAGATTTGCAGTTTTATGCAATGGCCATTGATAACTTGGTGAAAGCACAAATGGAAACATTGGAAATTAGAATTGAGAACCGACTGCAAGAAACACTTAATGATTTCAAAAAAAGTTTACTGGAGAGCCTCAGCAAATTTCAACAAAATGGGGGCTCAAGTTCTACGTTGCACAGATCTGAAAATATAGGAAAAGGGCCCCAAGATTATGACATAAATTACTCACACATGAAGATGGAATTTCCGAGATGGAAAGATGGAGATCCGACCAATTGGATCTCTAAGGCAGAAAATGTTTTCCATTTTCACAGAACCCCAGAAGAATCCAAGGTAGAAGTGGCCTCAATCCAGCTCGAGGGAGATGCACTCCAGTGGTACGATTGGTATGAAACTTTCCACGGAGTTCCTTCGTGGGAGCAGTTCAAAAGAGGGCTTCTTGTTCGCTTTGGCCCATCCGAATATGAGAATGTTGATTGCCAGCTGGCCAAAATTCATCAGACTTCTATAGTGTTAGAATATCATAGTAGGTTTGAAAGATTGTCAAATCAAGCTAGAGGTTAGTCGGACCGACAACTTCTGGATACATTTATTAAAGGGCTTATTCTAGAGATCCGGTATGAAGTTAAGGCTCGTCAACCCCGTACTATGATAGCTACGATCTCATTTGCAAATCTACATGAGAAAAAAATTAGCAAGGAAAGATCAACAAGGGGTTTGTATTATGATAAAAAATGGAGTATGGAGCACCGATGTAAACAAGGGCAACTTCTGATGATTGAACCAATTGGAAAGGAACTGAAAGCTAAGAATGTGGACCCCGATCATGAAGGTATAGTTGGAAGCTAAGAATGTGGACTACTCTGACCCGCAAACTATGGAAGTTGGCGAAACTCTAGTTGGCACATAATTGGGTTGGAATTAGGCTAACTCAATTAAGGGCCAGTTGGGCCCAAGGTTAGGTTGTGTTGGGCCAAGTGAAATGCTCAAACAGTGATACAATAGGTGGAACCGTCGTGGCATAGTCTCCGAGACTATGTCAGGCGGTGGTACCGTTAGTTTGAGCGATGGTACCGCCCAAATAAAAAATAAATTGCACCATGAAAAATTATTCTTTCTTGTTTACAATAAAAAAGAGAGAGAAAAAAAAATTGCTAGCATCTTAGGAGATTGATAAATCAACTTATGTCATTTTGAATCTCTTGAAAATGATTTTGATGATTTGATGATTTGAATTTGAATGAGTTTTATTCAAAGCTTAATTTCTTGGAATTACTTGAGATTTTTTAATCAAGATCTTTCTTTGTACTCTTATGATTTTTTCTTGGTATTTTATTTAAAGAGGAGATTTACTATATGAATCATATCTTTTGGTATTCACATGATATTGTCTTTCATAATATGATTTTTATAATTCCATGTATTCATGAAATATATCTCATCACCAAATTTTTCTTGTTATCCTTCATGTGATGATATGAAATGCATGATTTTGAATTATTTCATATAAAACCAAGCGAAACCATTGGAGATATGTACACCCGTTTTACGGATGTCTTCAATGGTTTAAAAGCACTTGGTCGAAGTTTTTCAGATTTTGAACTCGTTAACAAGATTTTGTTGAGTCCAACCGATATATGGGCTTGGACAATTGGGTCTTTTAAGCCCAAATAATTAATTAAAAGGTAAAAGAAAAGGGCAACGAATGAGAGAGATCATAGCGCATGCAACAAGCGGTGGCGACGGAGAGAGAGAGAAAAGAACAGAGAGAAAAAGAATAGGACTTTGAGTTTTCTACTTGACGATCAGTGGCTAAATGTTATCAATTTTGGCCTAAATTTTATGCAGAGAATATTTGCAACAAGCTTTACAATCCTAACGGTATTGATCTATAGTTTACCCTCTCTAAGGTACTTTCCTTCTATACCCACTTTGTAAGATCTAGAATTCTTCTTGATCCATCCTATATGATGATGATATGCTATTTTTGAGCCAAGATCTATGTTTTTAATGTTATTGTGATCCTTTTGCTATTCTAGAGAAGACTTATTATAAACCTATTATCATTACTATTGATAGTAAAAGTTTGAGGTGGACTACGGTCCTATGGTTTTCCCCGCATTGGGTTTTTCACGTTAAAAATTTGGTCTCACTGTGTGATTGATTTATTGCTCTACTATTTATGCTGTTCTGGTTGATATTTATATTTTGATATCAAGTTAGTATTTTGATGAGGAACCAATTTTGATACACAAAGAGAGAAAATAATTATCCCGCTTTAACAGGTTTTTCCCAACAAGTGGTATCAGAACAACAAGTTATTTCGTGCTAGTTTTTTCTTGTGTGATTGAAATGGAATAGTCAGATGGTATGATTAAATTGAATTTATCAAATTATTCCACTTGGAAGCTTGTAATGGAAGATTTGCTCTATTGCAAAGATTTGTATAAGCCTATCAAGGTTAAAGATAAACCTTCTACTATGGAGGATGAAGAATGAGAAGTTCAACATAGAAAAGCTATTACCTATATTAGAAGATGGATGGATATAAACTTGCATAAGCATATTTCTAATGAAACTAAAGCTGATGTTGTTTGCAAAGGTTAGAAAACCTCTTTGCGAAAAAGATAGTGGGAAATAGAATTTCTCTCCTTAGAAGGCTTGTAAATTTGAAGTATAAAGATGGTGGTAATAGTTTTTAGCACATAAGCCTATTTTAGAGTCTTGTAAACAAGTTGGTTGCTATGAAAATGAATATAGATGATAAGATGCAAAGATTATTACTTCTCAGCTCTTTGCCAAAAAGTTGGGAAACGTATGTGGTAATAATTTATAACTCCATGCCAAAGAGGACTCTAACTATATATATGGTTAAAGATAGTTTGCTAAATGAAGATGCTAGAAAGAAAGAACAGGGTGAATCTTCTTCTGGAGCATTTATTACTGAAAAATAAGAAAGACGTGGAAGAAGTCATAGCAGAAATCCACATAGTTATAGAGGAAGATCCAAATCTAGAAGAGATATCAAATGTTTCCACTGTAATAGGCCAGGTGAAGAAAGAGTGTAGGTTTTAGAAGCGAGAACAGAATGAAAGGAAGAAAAATGAGAAAGAGACCAATACAATTGTTACTGAAGGTGATATCATTATTGTTTATGATGACGGTTATGTCAGTCTTTCAGCTCAGGACAGTAACTGGGTAATTGACTCTGGTGCTTCATTTCATGTTACTTCTTATAGTGATTTCTTCATATCTTACATTGCTGGTGATTTTGGTAATGTCAGAATGGGAAACAATGGTATATCTAAGATTGTGGGTATTGGAGATGTTTGCTTGGAGACTAGTATTGGGAGCAAATTGATACTCAAAGATATCAGACATGTTTCAGATATTTGTATTAACTTGATATTTACAAGCAAACTTGATGATGAGGGATTTACACATTATTTTGGTCAAAGAAAATGAAAACTCACTAAAGGTTCTCTAATTGTGGCAAGAGGAAAGAAGCTTAACTCTTTTTATATCATGGAAGCTATGCTACATAAAGGAGAGATTAATGTAATTCAGAAAGGTGAAAGTATAGATCTTTGGCATAAGAAACTTGGTCATAGTAGCGAGAAGGGACTTGAAACTCTTGCTAGAAAGTAGTTCTTACTAGAGTTGCAAGGTACATCTCTTAAATCTTGTGATCATTGCTTAGTTAGAAAAACATATAGAGTTACATTTCATACATATCTATCATCTAGAAGATAAGATGTTATTGATTTAGTTCATACTGATGTATATACTATGCAAACTAGAACTCTTGGAGGTGCTCTTTATTTTGTTACTTTTATTGATGATCATTCTAGAAAAGTTTTAGCTTTTGCTTTAAAATCTAAAGATCAGGTACTCAATGTTTTTAAAGAGTTTCATGTCAATATTGAAAGAAAAACTGGTAGAAAGCTAAAGTGTGTTCGATCAAATAATGGTGGTGAGTACAGGGGTCCTTTTGAGAATTATTGCAGGTTACATGGTATTAGGCTGAGAAAACAGTTCCTAAAACTCTTCAGCAGAACGGTGTGATAGAATGGATGAATAGAACCATTGAAGATAGGATTAGGTGTATACTTTCCTATGCCAAGTTACCTAAGTTATTTTGAGGGGAGGCTATGAGAACTATAGTTGACCTGATAAATCTTTCTCCATCAGTTCCTCTGAAAGGTTAGTTCCAAAGAGAGTATGGAAAGAAAAAGATATAGCTTATAATCACTTGAGAGTCTTTGGGTGTAAAGCATTTGTTCATATTCCTAAAGATGAAAGGTCCAAGCTTGATAATAAAGCAAAAGCATGTATCTTCTTGGGATATAGTCATGAAGATGTTGGGTATAGATTATGGGATCCAGTGAATAAGAAGATTATTAGAAGCAAAGATGTTATATTTATTGAAGACCAATTGTTTGATGATAGTGATAATGTTGATAAGCTAAAACCTTTGTTTATATTCCTTGGAGTTTGGGTCCAGTTCCTTCACTTGTAGTTCATGATGATTATGGGAGAGATGAACAAAAAAATTATGGTGAGAATGTTAGTGATGAGACTCCTATAGTTGATGATGTTGAACCAACTGAACAAGCACCTCCACCAACAGTTGAGATTCCATTGAGAAGATCTACTAGAGAGCGACAACCATCTACCAAATATCCTCTATATGAGTATGTTCTGCTTACTAACGAGGGAGAGCCAGAAACTTACCAATAAGCTATTCTACATGAGCATAAGAATGAGTGGGTTAAAGCCATGCAAGAAGAGATAAGATCTTTGCTTAGAACTACACCTATGACTTAGTAAAGTTGCCTAAGGAGAAGAAAGCTCTCAAGAATAAATGAGTTTACAAATTAAAGACTGAAAATAATAGCTCACAACAAAGATACAAGGCATGACTAGTTGTGAAAGGATTCAGTCAAAAGAAATGTATTGACTTTAAAGAAATACTTTCTCTTATGGTGAAAATATTCTCTATCCGAGTTGTTCTTGGTTTGGCTACTCGCATGAATTTAGAAGTTGAGCAACTTGATGTGAAAATAGTATTTCTTCATGGTGACTTAGAAGAAAAAATTTACATGGAGTAACCAAAAGGTTTCGAAGTCAAGGGAAAAGAAAATATGGTGTGCAAGCTTAAGAAAAGTTTATATGGACTCAAACAGGCACCTAGATAGTGGTACAAGAAGTTTGATTCCTTTATGATGAGTCAACGGTATGATAGAACCACATTTGATCATTGTGTGTTTATAAAGAAATTTTCAGATGATGATTTTATTATTCTCCTACTATATATTGATGATATGCTGATTGTTGGCCACGATGCTGGTAAAATTGAAAAGCTTAAAAGAGAGCTAAGTAAGTCTTTTGCCATGAAAGACTTAGGATCAGTGAAACAAATACTTGCCATTAAGATTCTTTATGATAGGAAGAAAAGGAAGATTTGGCTATCTCAGGAGACTTATATTGAAAAGGTTCTTGAAAGATTCAACAAGAGTAATGCCAAAGCAGTTTGTTCTCCACTTACAGGTTATTTCAAGCTTAGTTCGAAACAATGTCCTACAAGTGAGAAAGAAAAAGAAGAAATGTCCAGAGTGCCTTATCCATCTATAATAGGTAGTTTAATGTCTGCTATGGTTTGTACTAGGCCAGATATAACTCATGTAGTTGGAGTTGACAACCGATTTCTCAAATTATGGTAAGGAACATTGGGCAGTAGTGAAATGGATATTAAGATATCGAAGAGGTACTTCCAGGTTGTATTTATGTTTTGGCAGTGATGAACTTATGTTGGAAGGGTACACAGATGCAGACATGGTAGGTGATATTGATTCTAGGAAGTCCACTTCGGGGTTCTTGATGATATTTATAGGGGGAGCAGTCTCTTGGCAATCTAAGTTACAGAATTATGTTGCTCTATCAACTACAGAAGCAGAATACATAGCAATTACTAAAGCCTGCAAGGAAGCTTTATGGATGAAAAAGTTTCTACAGGAATTGGGCTTGAAATAGGAAAGATATATTGTTTATTGTGATAGTCAAAGCACCATTCACCTCTCTAAGAATTCAACATACAATTCTAGATCCAAGCATATTGATGTGAGATATCACTGGATTCATGATGTGCTTGAGATGAAAGAATTGCACTTAGAAAAGGTGCATACTAATGAGAATAGATCAGATATGTTGACAAAATCTTTGTCTAAGGAAAAACTTGAAGCATGTAGGCGAAAAGCGGGCTTAGTACAGCCCAACATATGAGCTAGAGGGGTAGAATTATTGGGTCCAACCGATATGTGGGCTTAGACAATTGGGCCTTTTGAACCAAAATCATTAATTAAAAGGCAAAAGAAAAGGGCAGCGAATGAGAGAGATCAGCATGCGCAGCGAGCGATGGCAGCGTAGAGAGAGAGAGAGAGAGAGAGAGAGAAAAGAGAATAGAGAGGGAAAGAATAAGACTTTGAGTTTTTTGCTTGACGATCAGTGGCCAAACGTTGTCAATTTTGGCCTAAATTTTATGCAAAAAATCCTTGCAGCAAGCTCTACAATCCTAATAGTGTTGATCTGCAGTTTATCTTGTCTGAAGTACTTTCCTACTATACCCACTTTGTGAGTCCTAGAATTCTTCTTTTGATGAGATACATCTTATGTGATGATGATATGCTATTCTCGAGCCAAGATCTATGTTCTTGATGTTCTTGTGATCCTTTTGCTATTCTAGATATTATAAATCTGTTATCATTACTATTGATAGTAGAAGTCTGAGGTAGACCATGGTCCCGTAGTTTTTCCCACATTGGATTGTCCACATTAAAAATTTGGTCTCACTATATGATTGATTTATTGCTCTACTATTTACGCTATTCTGGTTGATATTTACATTTTGATATCAAGTTGGTATTTTGATGAGGAACCCATTTTGATACACAAGGAGGGAAAAGAATTATTCCGCTTTAACAAGTTTTTCCCAATAGATTTTACGATCGCTTTCTAAAAATTGGGATTAAAAAATAATGGCAATACAAGAAACAAAGAACTTGAACCATTTTCCAATTGAAGAACTTATAGGGTCTTTAAAGACCTATGAAATGACGTACAATGCACGTAAAGAACTTGAGAACCATCTTCCAAAGAATAGGATGGATTTCGAACTTAGAACAATTGAAGACCACTCGAACATATGCTCAAGTGATGGTGAACTTGAACTCCTCACTATGAAATTTAAAAAATTCACGAAACAAAAATTAAAGAATAAAAAGAACGCAACTACTTGGTATGAACGCAAGAAGAGGGAACCACTTTAAGCAAATCGAGCTCATCCGAAGACGAGGAGAAAATCAACAAAGGCGAGGTGGCAAATTATGCCTCAATGACATTCGATAATGAGATAATCAAAATGCCCTTAGTTTATTTCGAAATTACATGATGCTTTTAATGAGTTATTTTTAATTTAAAAATATTATTTAAATTTTTTTTATTATATATTTAATAAATAAAAATATAAAAAATTAGGAATCATGCTTATCTAGTAATTTTGAAAATAATCTTAAAAATTACATATGTTATGATAAAGGAACAAAATGTTAGACTTAAATCATGCTAGATGTTTTAATGATAATGTGTATCTTAATGATTTTCGTATTATTGAAAACATCTTATGAAATCATGTTTGATGAAATAATGTAATGATGCATAATGATCATGCTTAATAAATTTATCTTTTGAAATTATGCATGATGATTTGAAGTAATGATTTTTTTTTGGGTGATTTATGCCTTATTGATCTTTTTCGTAATAAATCTTACACTTTCCGCTTTAAACATGATACATGCTTTTATTTGGCATAAATGAAATAAATCATATGAATTGAAACAACTAAAAAGAGGAAAACATTTTTCTTGAAAATTCTTTTTCTCTATCTTATTGATTTTGATGAATCTATTTGTATCATTTTTACGAATCTCTTGGACTTTGAAAATGATTTTGATGATTTAAATTTGAATAAATTTTTATCCAAATCATGATCTTGATTCCTTGATATTTACAAATTAATATTTACTTTGAATCAAGATTTTTCATTAATCATTCTCTTATGATTCTTCTTGGTATTTTATTTAAAGAAAAGATTTACTATATGAATCATGTCTTTTGGTATTTAAGTGGTCTTATCTTTTATGACATGATCTCTTTGTATTCATGGCTTATATGCCTTGAAATGATTGAAATATTTAAGTGGTCTAATCATAAGAGACACATCTAAAGGGGTTCAAACACGTTCTTCTCTTAAAAATTTTTGTGCTAATGCCGATTTTCTCTCCCAAATTGAACCTAAATGTATTGATGAAGCTATGAAAGATGATTCATGGATTATCACAATACAAGATGAGTTAAATCAATTTGAGAGAAATGAGGTGTGGAAGCTTGTTCCTAGGCCAAATGACCATTTAGTTATTGGTACTAAATGGGTCTTTAGAAACAAGCAAGATGAATATGGTATCGTGGTTAGAAACAAGGCTAGATTAGTAGCCAAAGGTTTCAACCAAGAAGAAGGTATCGATTACGAAGAAACATTCGCTCCTGTGGCTCGATTAGAAGCCATAAGGATGCTCCTTGCCTATGCTATTAGTAATAATTTTAAGTTATTTCAAATGGATGTTAAAAGTGCTTTTCTAAATGGCTTTATTTCTGAAGAAGTTTATGTTGAACAACCTCCCGGATTTGAGAATAATAGTCTCCCTAATCATGTGTTTAAATTAACTAAAGCTCTCTATGGTTTAAAACAAGCCCCAAGGGCTTGGTATGAGAGACTTAGTTCATTTCTTATTGAAAATAATTTTTCTAAAGGCAAGGTCGATACTATATTGTTTATAAAAAATTTTGAAAATAATTTTCTCATTGTTCAAATTTATGTTGATGATATTATCTTCGGTTCTACGAACGAATCTTTTTGTGAATCTTTTACTAAAAGTATGAGCCTTGAATTTGAAATAAGTTTGATGGGAGAATTAACCTTCTTTTTAGGTTTACAAATCAAATAACTAAGTAATGGCACATTTATTAGTCAAACAAAATATGCTTTAGATTTGCTAAAAAGGTTTAATATGGATAGTTCAAAAGCTATTAACACTCCTATGAGCACCTCCACTAAGTTAGAAATTGATGAAAGTGGAGAAAGCTTTGATAAAAAAACTTATAGGTGTATAATAGGAAGTTTACTTTACCTCACTACAACTAGACCGGATATTATGTTTAGTGTTGGACTTTGTGCTAGGTTTCAATCTAATCCTAATATATCTCATCTCAAAATAGTTAAAAGAATACTTAGATATCTTAAAGGAATTACAAATCCAGGATTATGATATCCAAAATCTGAGAATTTTGAGTCAATTGCTTATGCTGATGCGGATTTTGCTAGATGTAGACTAGATAGAAAAAGTACATCAGGAACATGCAGATTTTAGGATATGCTCTTGCTTCATGGTCATCCAAGAAACAAAACTCAGTTAAACTATCAACAACCAAAACTGAGTATATTACAGCTAGTGCATGCTGTGCACAAGTTGTGTGGATGAAAAACACCTTAGAAGATTATAAAATTCATCTTAAAAATATTTCCATTAAATGTGACAACACAAGTGTAATATGTTTAACAAAGAATCTAATTTAACACTCTAAAACAAAATATATTGACACTAGGCATCACTTTATACGAGATCATGTCACTAATCATGATGTAATCTAGAGTTTATTAATATAAAACTTCAATTGGCCGATATTTTTACAAAACCTTTAAGTGAAGAACAATTTGATTTTATTAGAAGAGAATTAGGAATGTTGACTTTTCCAAATGCATGAATTTATTAAATCTCATTTTCGGACTTTCTTGATTCTTGGATCATTCACTTAAATTCTATATTGAAAATTATGTGCATTGGTGCTATAAGTTGTTGAATCTCGTATTTTGATGATGAAACTATTTGATATATGTTTATGATTTAATCTATATTTTGAGTGACGCAGGATGCTTCGATCAGGATGAGATAATTAAAGCAGGAAAATCATGTTGTGCCGGAGGAACATATCAGAAGATTGGACGTCGGGCCGGTGGATCGGTCGACGTATCGACAGAAGGCTTCGGGCCGTGGACTTGGGTATCGGGCCAAGAAGAGCGGGTATTATGCCAAGGATATCAGAGTTGCGGAGTCAACTGGCCGATTGGGCAATAGGCTGCAAGAGAGGACGATGCGCCGAAGAATCGGACGAAGCGTCGAGGGACCAATGACATGCCGGACAACTTGGTTAATTGCTTAGGATTAATTGTCTCGATCGAAGTTTTATTTTAAGTGTGCAGGATTAACTACGATGGAAGAAAGACATGCAGCAGGAGTTGCGCCGGAGTCAAGACAATGATCACGTTGGGAGTTCGAGAGTTCGACGGAAGTTCGGACAGTCGTCGGAGGTTCTGCGGGAACAAATCCGAGAAGTCCATGCGCTTACCAAAGAAGCTCGTCAGAACTCGCCAAGTGGATCGTCGCAAGTCCAGGAGTTTGCCGGAAGTCTGCAGGAGCATCACCGAGGGTTCATCGGATGATCGACGGAAGTTCGCCGGAAGCTCACCGGAAGAAGCGATTGACGCACTGGAGCAAGTTGCAGTAAATGTCTTAGGAAAAATCATAGTTAACACAATGATTAAGTTGGAAATGGGAGGTGATCCCATTAACTTAATCTTGGGGCAATTGGGCCCCTGAAAAACCCAAATTGGGCCGAATGGATCAACCCACTCGGACCCTGATTTCTACCGGGAGGTGCAACCACCCAAGCCAGGAGGTAGCACCGCCTGGGCTAAGTCTCCGAGCGAGATTGGGCGGTGCAACCGCCCTAGCCAGGAGGTGGCATCGCCTGGGCTCAGTCTCCGAGCGAGACTGGGCGGTGCAACCTCCCCTAATAGGAGGTGGCACCGCCTGGGCTCAGTCTCCGAGCACTGGCTGAGCGGTGCAACCGCCTCAGTCAGGAGGTTGCACCGCCTGAGCTCGGTCTTCGAGCTCTAGCAGGAGGTGCAACCGCCCCTGACAGGAGGTAGCACCGCCCAGAGGCTCAGTCTTCGAGCTCTGCCAGGCGGTGCAACCGCTCCAGTCTGGAGGTGCAACCGCCTGATCTTGGAATTCTGGGAATTGACAGTTTTGAGCTCCAAATTTGAACTGGGTTGGGGCCTATAAATACCCCACCCATTCAGCACTGAAAGAGCAAGAACATACACCGAAATCTTAATCTTGTTCTGTGATTTTTAGAGCTCAAAATTGTTGTAAAGGCCAAAAGTTCTTCTCGCTCTTTTCTTCCAAGTTCTGATCTATAAAGAGAGGAGAGAAAATTCTGTAAGGGTTGTCTCCTAAGCCCATCAAAAGGAGTAAAACTGTAAAAGGGTGGTTGGCCTTCGCCTATTGAAGGAAGGCCTCTAGTTGACGTCGTGACCTCGTCGGTGGAGGAAGCCAAAAGTGGAGTAGGTCAAGATTGACCGAACCACTCTAAATCTCGGTTTGCATTTACTTTGAGCATATTATCTTTACTTCAAACCTCCTCTAAAGCTTACTTCTTTCTGCGCATATACGATCGGGTTTCAAGCTTTGCACTTTCCGAATCAACGTTTAGACGTAAATCTATTTTTTTATACGATCATCATATTTCAGTTTGCGTTTACATTTTGATTTCTATCATAACTGCAAACTGCCTTTATATCCTTGCTTAAACTGCATCTCGCCTAATCAAGTGATTTACGAATCAGCATTTAGACGTAAATTAGTTTCTTCGTATGAACATCGTATTTCAGTTTGCGCTTATATTCTGGTTTTCGTCATAACTGCAAATTGCCTTCATAGATTGACTTTAACGTCATCTTGCTTGATCTTAAGTTAAAGTGATCTGAGAATCGGTTTTCACACCGAAATCGTTTTTATCGTTCGAACATTTTTTTATTGTTGAAAGATTTCCGCTGCACTAATTCACCCCCCCCCCTCTTAGTGCTCTTGATCCTAACAATTGGTATTAGAGCCCGGTTTTCTCATTTCGGATTTACACCCGAGAGAAATAGCTCTTCATGGCTTTCAAGAGGGCTTATCGGTTTTTCATCCACCGTTGTTTAACAGATTGGACTACACTTATTGGAAAACTCGAATGAGAGTTTTCTTGATTTCTATGAATTTGGATTTATGGAATATCGTTGAAAACAATTTTCAACTTCCCTCTAAACCGATGAACGAATGGTCGGATTTGGAGAAGAAGTATTTTTCTTTAAACGCAAAGGCTATGAATGCCTTATTTTGCGCTTTGGACAAAAATGAGTTCAATCGGATTTCTACGTGCGAAACGGCTTTTGACATTTGGCGAACACTTGAAATCACGCACGAGGGAACTAGTAGAGTCAAAGACTCGAAAGTTAACATTTTATTGCATGATTTTGAGATTTTTCGAATGCAACCAAGCGAGACTATATGCGACATGTACACCCGTTTCACGGATGTCGTCAATAGTTTAAGAGCTCATGGAAAATGTTTTTCGGATTTTGAACTCGTAAACAAGATTTTGCATTCTCTTTCTAAGAAGTGGGATTCAAAAGTAACTGCAATACAAGAAGCTAAAAACCTAAACAACTTACCACTTGAAGAACTAATTGGTTCGTTGATGACATATGAAATAGTGCACAATGCACATGATGAACAAAGTCACCTTCCAAAGAACAGGAAGGATTTGGAACTCCGGACAAATGAATACCACTTTAGCGATGACTCAAGTGATGAGGACAATGATGAACTTAAACTTCGAACACTAAATCTTAATAAGTTTATTAAATAAAAATCTAAAATAGACAATGAACTTGAACGAAGGAAGAGGCCAAAGAAGAGGAAGGCAACCAAGGATGAATCAAGAACTTCCAAAGGTGAAATGGCGAATTCGGCTTTGACGGGCTTCGACTACAAGGTAAGTAACTCAACTCTCTTGAATTATTTTGAAATTACTTGATGCTCTCATGATATATTTTCTTTTTTAGTTTAGAATTAATGTTTAAAAAAAATTATGATCATGCTAGTAATTTCGAAAATGATAATATTGCATATTTTATGATAAACAAACAAAATAATTTTGATTGAAAATATGAAATCATGGTTAAGAAGTAAAAATGTGTATCATGGTGATGTCCATTGTTATTTCTCGATTTTAAGTATATTAAATCATGTTTAATTTGAAGTTATGATTAATGAGTATATATTTTTGAAATTATGTATGATGATTCTTGATAATTATGGATTATCGATTTTCATGATAATAACAGTGGCTTTAAAAATTGATACATGTTTGACATAAATGAAATAGGCATGATTATATGAAATAGTGTAAGTATCATGCTTGACGATTGTATACTCAATGATGCATAATGATGTAATAAAAACACTAAATGTTTGGATACCATGATTTATGATTTTATGCATGAGATTTTAAAGTTATACATGATGAGTTTTGTGACTTATTGGTCTTGATGGTTTTATGATGAAATTCATTTTACGATCCTAAATGTTGATGCATGTTTTCATTTGACATAAATGAAAAGGCATGCTTACATAAAATCGATCACTTAAGATGAAACACTTAAAAAAAGGGAGAAAAATATATTATCAATGAAATCATGAATCTATTTATGTTATAAATTTTGTGAGCCATAAAAATGATTTTGATGATTTAAATTTGAAATGAGTTTTATCAACATCATGATCATGATTTGTCAAATTGAATGAATTGAAAATGAATGATGATTTGGAATCATATAATAATGAGTTTATATGTTTTAAAAATATATATGATGATAATGATGCATGCAATGATGAAATATTCATGATAAAATAATTGTTTTGACATTCAAGACTTGAATTTTCATCAATGCTATTCACCTTTGTCATAATTTAGAAATTAACGTAAAGGGTCTTCCCTTCTTTTTGACAATGACAAAGGGGGAGCAAAACATGCTTGAAAGCTAATTTACTAGCTCATATAATTCAAAAAAAAGGAGAAAGAAAATAATTACACTTCTCAAAAGAAAAGGAATTGCTATCTTGAACATCACCAAGAAGTGCTATCTTACAAATCTCAAGATGCACAAATGCAAACATGCAAAATTTATAATTTTGCACATCATTAAAATTTATGATGCTTTGGTGATTATGCATGTTCTAAAATGTTATAAGATTTACTAGCTTGCACGATGTAGAACTTGCTATATTGAACATCACCAAGGAATGATATCTTGCAGAAGCAAAAAGTTAACTTGCACATATAGCAAAACTTATATTTCAAGAAGCAAGAGTTGCTTTCTTGAACATCTCAAAATTACTAGCTTGTGTGTCTTAAAATTGTAAACTTGCCATCGTACTACCATGATGATGAGCATGCCTTATCTTTATGATTGTATTTGAAAAACTATGGCAAAAATACGTCCTAATGATTGAACGTGTTAAAATTATTTTTTGAACTTTCTTGATTGAATGATCAAATCACTTGATTGGCATAATGATTTTACACAATTCCATGTTGGAAATTATGTGCTTGAATACAAAACTTCCATGATAACAAGCATGCTTTACCTTCATGATTGTAATTGAATATCTATAGCAAAACCTTGTCCGAATGCAAGTAAGAGTCAAATTTCATTTTCGGATTCTCTTGATCCTAACATATCAAGTTTACTCTCTTCCGAACTTAACAAGCATATGTCATATCAAGTTTAGTTCATATCATTAATTTTTGACATATGTAATCAACTAGCAAATACATCTCTCATACACATATCATGTGAAAAATATTTTTTCTGAGAAATGGATTTGATGAATATGGATGAAAGTGTTTTTACTTGCAAGGATTTATTTCACATACATATCTTGATCTTTGTAAAAATGAAGCATGATTTAATCTCTCATCGATTCTAACTTCACTCGAAGTAAACTCACAAATAGCATGTATCACAAATAGTCTTCCTCCTTCATGCAAAAAGATAATAATAGATAAAAAGAAAGAAGTTTTCAAAGCTATCTCCATGTCATGTTTTCTTTGAGATGTTTGTATAATTGATATCCTATCATTCACTGTTGGAAAATGATATGAATCTAGTTATGACATAAATAATTACAAGCACTTATGCTTAAAATTTGCTTATATCGTTCTCCTTTTTGTTGATGACAAAGGGGGAGAAATATATGAATTGATGCTATGAACACTGATGCTATGATTATGCCATGCTTGCATCATCAAGAGATATATGAATTAATATGATTGCCATATTTGCAATGCTTGCATCATCAAGAGATATATGAATTGATGCTATGATTGCCAAATTTGCATTATGCCATGTTTGCATCATGCGTTAAGATATCAAAAACTTGTATCGTAATTTTACGTGTTGATATCTTACCATGTGATGAAATGCTACAATTGATAAACACTTGAAATGTTTGCGTTATGATATCAAAAGCTTACATCGCAATTTTACATGTTGATATTTGATAATAGCAAACTTGCATGATGATAAAACTTGATATTATGTTTTTCATGCAATGAGTTGAACCAATATCACAAACACTTGATTGTGGTACTTCTCCTTTTTGTTGATGACAAAGGGGGATAAGTATGTTGATGACATGTTATGCATAAGTTTATGCATAAGTTCATGATGACGTGTTGCAAGTATTCATGATGAATATTGCAATGACTTGAATTCAGTTTGAATTCAAGATTCTATCAATATGGCATATTGATAGGGGGAGTTTGTTTAAACTCCAGGAGTTAAGGTTAACTCCGTCATCAAGTAGTTGTCATCATCAAAAAGGGGGAGATTGTTGAATCTCGTATTTTGATGATGAAATCGCTTGATATATGTTTATGATTTAATCTGCGTTTTGAGTGACGCAGGATGCTTCGATCAGGATGAGACAATTAAAGCAGGAAAATCATGTTGTGCCGGAGGAACATGTCAGAAGATTGGACGTCGGGCCGGTGGATCGGTCGATTATCGACAGAAGGCTTCGAGCCGTGGACTCGGGCATCGGGCCAAGAAGAGCAGATATTGTGCCAAGGATATCGGAGTTGTGGAGTCAACTGGCCGATTGGGCAATAGGCTGCAGGAGAGGATGATGCGCCGAAGAATCGGACGAAGCGTCGAGGGACCAATGACATGCCGGACAGCTTGGTTAATTGCTTAGGATTAATTGTCTCGATCGAAGTTTTGTTTTAAGTGTGTAGGATTAACTACGATGGAAGAAAGACATGCAGTAGGAGTTGCGTCGGAGTCAAGACAATGATCACGTTGGGAGTTTGAGAGTTCGACGGAAGTTCGGACAATCGTTGGAGGTTCTACGGGAACAAATCCGAGAAGTCCATGAGCTTGCCAAAGATGCTCATCGGAACTCACCAAGTGGATCGTCGCAAGTCCAGGAGTTTGCCGGAAGTCCGTAGGAGCATCACCGAGGGTTCATCGGATGATCAACGGAAGTTTGCCGGAAGCTCGCCGGAAGAAGCGATTGACGCACCGGAGCAATTTGCAGTAAATGTCTTAGGAAAAATCGTAGTTAGCACAATGATTAAGTTGGAAATGGGAGGTGATCCCATTAACTTAATCTTGGGGCAATTGGGCCCCTAAAAAACCCAAATTGGGCCGAATGGATCAACCCATTCGGACCCTGATTTCTGCCGGGAGGTGCAACCGCCCAAGCCAGGAGGTAGCACCACCTGGGCTAAGTCTTCGAGAGAGACTGGGCGGTGCAACCGCCCTAGCCAGGAGGTGGCACCGCCTGGGCTCAGTCTCCGAGCGAGACTGGGCGGTGCAACCTCCCCTAACAGGAGGTGGCACCGCTTGGGCTCGGTCTCCAAGCACTGGCTGAGCGGTGCAACCACCTCAGTCAGGAGGTTGCACTGCCTGAGCTCGGTCTTCAAGCTCTAGCAGGAGGTGCAACTGCCCCTGACAGGAGGTAGCACCGCCCAGAGGCTTAGTCTTCGAGCTCTGCCAAGTGGTGCAACCGCTCCAGTTAGGAGGTGCAACCGCCTGATCCCGGAATTCCGGGAATTGACAGCTTTGAGCTCCAAATTTGAACTAGGTTGGGGCCTATAAATACCCCACCCATTCAGCACTGAAAGAGCAGGAACATACACTGAAATCTTGATCTTGTTCTATGATTTTTAGAGCTCAAAATTATTGTAAAGACCAAAAGTTCTTCTCCCTCTTTTCTTCCAAGTTCTGAGCTGTAAAGAGAGGAGAGAAAATTCTGTAAGGGTTGTCTCCTAAGCCCGTCAAAAGGAGTGAAACTGTAAAAGGGTGGTTGGCCTTCACCTATTGAAGGAAGGCCTCTAGTTGACATCGGTGACCTCGTCGGTGGAGGAAGCCAAAAGTGGAGAAGGTTAAGATTGACCGAACCACTCTAAATCTCAGTTTGCATTTACTTTGAGCATATTATCTTTACTGCAAACCTCCTCTAAAGCTTACTGCTTTCTGCGCATATACGATCGGGTTTCAAGCTTTGCACTTTCTAAATCAGCGTTTAGACGTAAATTTGTTTTTTCGTACGATCATCATATTTCAGTTTGCGTTTACGTTTTGATTTCTATCATAACTGCAAACTGCCTTTATATCCTTACTTAAACTGCATCTCGCCTAATTAATTGATTTACGAATCAACATTTAGATGTAAATTAGTTTCTTCGTACAAACGTCGTATTTCAGTTTGCGCTTATATTCTGGTTTTCATCATAACTGCAAACTGCCTTCATAGATTGACTTTAACGTCATCTCGCTTGATCTTAAGTTAAAGTAATCTTAGAATCGGCTTTCACATCGAAATCGTTTTTATCGTTCGAACATTTTTTTATTGTTGAAAGATTTCCGCTGCACTAATTCACCCCCCCCTCTTAGTGCTCTTGATCCTAACATAAGTTTCCATGATGAGCATGTTATATTCTCATTGTGATTTGAGAAGATTCATTCATGTTAATATTGGAGCGGTACTAAGGAGGGGGGGGTGAATTAGTGCAGCGGATTGAAACTTGTAAGTTTGAAATTGATTTCATAAATGTGTAGAGATTTTGATTCGACGAAGGATGACTTCGTAAAAATAGCTCGAGTAAAAAAAGGAGATGAAAATCGAAAGTTTGCTACTAAGTAAATAAATGTTTCAGAAAGTTAAACACTCACACATTCAAGGAACACCGCAATTTAAGGTGGTTCGGCCAAATGACCTACATCCACTTGAGAAGCCTTCTTCGATGAGGCTCCCAACTTCTACTAGCAAATCACTTTGAAGGGAAAGGACCAAATACCCCTCTTACAACCTTTTTACAAGTGGTTCACACTCTTACAGATTTTTCAAAGAGAAAGAGGGAGGTGAACACTTAAGCTATTGAAAACAAGACTTTGCTAAAGCTTTTTTTCAATTTCTAACTTCTTAAAAAGGTCTTGTCTCTGTTGAGAATTGAGGGGTATTTATAGGCCCTAAGAGGATTTAAATTTAGGCTCCAAATTTGAATTACTTTTGGGTTTCTCGGTGCTAGTGGTGCCATCGCCTGTCAATGTCACATTGAGCGCTTACTGGCGGTGCCACCGCCCGACTTTTCGGTGCTGGGCGGTGCCATCTCCCAGTCCGGTGGTACCATCACCCGATCCTTCGGGTTCTGGGCGGTGCCATCACCTAGTCTAGCGGTGCCACCGCCCGTCCTTACGGGTCACTAGTTGGGCTCCAAATTTGGCCCAAACCAATTCATATTAGGGCCCAATTGGCCCCTAACCAGGTTATCGGATTAACTCTTAATCCTAACTCTAATTACATGTAAACTATGAAATTAAGACATAGTCCTAAGCAGGTTTTTAACCAGCAACGTCGAGTTTCCTTCCGGCGAGCTTTCCGGTGATCTTCTGGTGGACTTCCGATACACCCTCGGATTTCTTCCGACAGACTCCCAGTAGGCTCCCGATCTTGTGGTGAGTTTAGCGAGTCTTTGGCAAGTAGTCGAACCTTCTCGATGATCTCCACGAACCTCCGATGATCTTTCCGGTGGACTTCCGAAAACTTCGGCAAGTCCCCGATTCCTTCTCGGTTAGTTCCAACAGCACTTCCGACGATTCTTTGGACTTTTGGCGGACTCTCAAACACCCATCGAACTTGACTCCAATAGACTTGCTTTATGTCTTCAAGCTATTGTAGTTAATCCTGCACACTTAAAATAAAACTTCGATCGAGACAATTAATTCTAAACAATTAATCAAGTTGTCCGGCATGTTATTAGTCCCTCGAAGCTTCGTCCGATTCTTCGGCACATCGTCCTCTCTTGTGGCCTATTGTCCAATCGGCCAGTTGACTCCGCAACTCTGATATCTTTAGTACAATCTCCACTCTTCTTGGCCCGAAGCCTTCTGTCGATACATCAACCGATCCACTAGCCCGACGTCCAATCTTCTGACATGTTCCTCCGACGCAATATGATTTTCTAAATGATTCTTATTGACTTTATATTAGCATGCTCAAATTTTGTTCTTATGTCAAAACCATACATCATGTTTGAAAACCAAAGACAAGGTTCAGAAAATCAATATAGAAATAATCAAAATACACATTCTTGCTTCTCAAACACATACATAAGATTAATCTTACTAGGTGTACAAGCATTAGATTTATATCTAACATTTTATTACATTAACATAAAACATGTAATTTTCATTGTCATTTTCAAAATTACGAGCATGATCATATTTTTGTATTTTTATTTTTAAACATTTAATTTTTAAGAACATTTATTCAAAACTAAATTACAAAAAAAAGTGCATTATGAAAAGCATTATGTAATTTCAAAGTAAATTAGGGGGATTTTGATTACCACATCATTGAAAGTGGTTAAGACGTAGTTTGCCACCTCGCCTTTGTTGATTTTCTCCTCGTCTTCGGAGGAGCTCGATTCATCCCAATTTGTATTCTTCTTCTTGCGTTCAAAGCAAGTAGTTTCATTTTTCTTATTCTTTAATTTTTATTTCATTAACTTTTTAAATTTCTTTGCAAGTTCAAATTCACCATCACTTGAGCTTATGCTCAAGTGGTCTTCATGTGTTCTTTGTCCCAAATCCTTCCTGTTCTTTGGAAAGTTATTTTGTTCATCATGTGCATTGTGCATCATTTTATATGTTATTAATGAACCAATTAGTTCTTCAAGTGGTAAGTTGTTTAGGTTTTTAGCTTCTTGTATCGCAGTTACTTTTGAATTTCAATTTTTAGAAAGAGAATGCAAAATCTTGTTTACAAGTTCAAAATCCAAAAAACTTCTATCAAGTGCTTTTAAACTATTGATGACATCCCTAAAACGGGTGTACATATCAACAACGGTTTCGCTTGGTTTCATTCGAAAGAGTTCAAAATCGTGCATTAAAAGATTGACCTTTGAAACCTTAACACTACTTGTGCCTTCGTGTGTGGTTTCAAGAAAGTGCCAAATATCGAAAGTCGTTTCGCACAAAGAAACCCGATTAAACTTCGTTTTATCTAAGACGTAAAATAGAGCATTCATAGCTCTAGCATTTAAAGAAAAAGTCTTATTCTCCAAATCATTCCAATCTTTCATTGGAAGAGAAGACCTTTTAAAGCCGGATTCGACAATATGCCATAAATTCAAATCCAAAGAAAGTAAGAAATCTCTCATTCGAGTTTTTCAATAAGTGTAGTCCATCCTATTGAAAAAGGGAGGACGAATAAGAGAGTAACCCTCTTGAAAGTCAAAAAGAGCTATTTTTGTTTGGATGTTAAACCAAAATAGAAAACCATGGCTCTGATACCAATTATTAGGATCGGAGCAGCACTAAGAGAGGGGGGTGAATTAGTGCAATGGATTGAAACTTGTAAGTTTGAAATTGATTTTGTAAATGTGCAGAGATTTCGATTCGACGAAGGATGACTTAGTAAAAATAGCTCGAGTAAAGGAATGAGATGAAAACCAAAAGTTTGCTACTAAGTAAATAAATGTTTTAGAAAGTTAAACACTCACACATTCAAGGAACACCGTAATTTAAAGTGGTTAGGTCAAATGACCTACATCCACTTGCGAAGCCTTCTTCGATAAGGCTACTAACTTTCACTAGCAAATCACTTTGAAGGGGAAGGACCAAATACCCCTCTTACAACCTTTTTACAAGTGGTTCACACTCTTACAGATTTTTCAAAGAGAAAGAGGGAGGTGAACACTTAAGCTATTGAAAACAAGACTTTGCTAAAGCTTTTTTTCAATTTCTAACTTCTAAAAAGGTCTTTGTCTCTACTGAGAATTAAGGGGTATTTATAGGCCCTAAGATGATTCAAATTTGAGCTCCAAATTTGAATTGCTTTTGGGTTTCCTAGTGCTAGCGGTGCCACCGCCTGTCAATGTCACATTGACCGTTTACTAGCGGTGCCACCGCCCGACCTTTCGGGTGCTGGGCGGTGCCACCGCCCAATCCTTCGGGTTCTGGGTGGTGCCACCGTCCGTCCTTACAGGTCATTGGTTATGCTCCAAATTTGCCCTAAACCAATTCATATTAGGGCCTAGTTGGCCCCTAATCAAATTATAGGATTAACTCTTAATCCTAACCCTGATTACATGTAAACTACAAAATTAATATATAGTCCTAAGCAGGTTTTTAACCGACAATGTCGACTTTCCTTCCGGCGAGCTTTCTGGCGATCTTCCGGCGGACTTCCGATACACCCTCGGATTTGTTTCGGCGGACTCCCAGCAAACTCTTGAACACCCATCGAACTTGACTCCGATAGACTTGCTTTATGTCTTCAAGCTATCATAGTTAATCCTACATACTTAAAACAAAACTTTGATCGAGACAATTAATCCTAAGCAATTAATCAAGTTATCCGATATGTCATTCGTCCCTCGACGCTTCATCCGATTCTTCGGCACATCGTCCTCTCTTGCGGCCTATTACTCAATTCGCTAATTGACTCCGCAACTCTAATATCCTTGGCATAATCTCTGCTCTTCTTGGCATGATGCCCGAATCCACGGCCCGAAGCCTTCTGTCGATACGTCGACCGATCCACCAGCTCGACATCCAATCTTCTGACATGTTCCTCTAACGCAACATGATTTTCCTACTTTAATTGTCTCGTCCTGATCGAAGTATCCTGCGTCACTCAAAACGCAGATTAAATCATAAACACATATCAAGTGGTTTCATAATTAAAATATGAGATTCAACAATTCATACATCAAATTCTTAATCTTTGAGTACTACAAAGCACTAATAATTTTGCTTTATAATTGTGATTGAAAAGCCATAATAAAACATTATCCGAATGCATGATTTTGTTGTATTTCTCTTCTGGATTTAAGGTATTTCTTGAATGGAGCTTTCATGAGCCTATACTATATCGAATTTATTATATATCCATGCTGTTAGGATCGAGAGCACTAAGAGGGGGGGGGGGGTGAATTAGTGCAGCGGAAATCTTTCAGCGATTAAAAACAAAAGCTGCGTTCGTTTGATAAAAACTGTTTTGATGCAAAAGCCGATTCTAAGAGTACTTATGATTAAGTGCAGTTTATGTCTAAACACAGTTTGCGTCTAAGCGCAATTTACGCAGTTTGCAGTTTGCGTCTAAATGCAGATTGCGTCTAAGCGCAGTTTGCATCTAAGCACAGTTTGCGTCTAAGCTCAGATTACGTTTAAGCGCAGTTTGCGTCTAAGCGCAGTTTACGTTTAAACTCAGATTGCGTCTAAGCGCAGTTTGCGTCTAAGCGCAGTTTGCGTCTAAGCGCAGATTGCGTTTAAGCGCAGTTTGCGTCTAAGCGTAGTTTACGTCTAAAATCAGATTGCGTCTAAGCGCAGCGCAGTTTGCGTCTAAACGCAGTTTTACGTCTAAACACAATTTTACGTCTAAATGTAGTTTTACGTCTAAACACAGTTTGCGTCTAAACGCAGTTTTACGTCTAAACGTAGTTTTACGTCTAAACGCAGTTTGCGTCTAAACACAGTTTTACGTCTAAACGTAGTTTTACGTTTAAAAGTAGTTTACGTCTAAAACACAGTTTTACGTCTAAACACAATTTTAAAGGGATCTGAACTTAGAAACTTCGTTCGTAAAAGCGCAGAAGACAGTTTTGCAGAATCAAAACGTAAACGTAAACTATAATGTATGAAAACACCGATTTACGTCTGAATGCAGATTCGTAAAGATCAGCACTTAGAAACTTGTAAAGGCGCAGAGAGCAGTAGCTATGTAGGAGGTTTGCAGTAATGATAAAGTGCTCAAAATAAACGCAAACCGGAGATTTAAAGTGGTTCGGTCAGTCTTGACCTACTCCACTTTTGGCTTCCTCCACCGACGAGGTCACCGACGTCAACTAGAAGCCTTCCTTCAATAGGCAAAGGCCAACTACCCTCTTACAGATTCACTCCTTTTGACGGGCTTAGGAGACAACCCTTACAGAAGTTTTCTCTCCTCTCTTTACAACTCAAACTTGAAGAATAGAAAGAGGAGAACTAGTAGTTTTGAGCTCTAAGAAACACAGAAAGATAGCAAGATTTCGAGTGTGTGTTCTGTGCTTTCAGTGCTGAATGGGTGGGGTATTTATAGGCCCCAACCCAGTTCAAATTTGGAGCTCAAAACGATCAAATCCCAGAATTCCGGGATCAGGCGGTTGCACCTCCTGACTGGAGAGGTTGCACCGCCTGGCAGAGCTCGAAGACTGAGCCCAAGCGGTGCCACCTCTTGACTGAGGCAGTTGCACCTCTCTGCCAGAGCTCGAAGACCGAGCTCAGGCGGTGCCACCTCTCTGTCAGGGAGGTTGCACCGCCTAGTCTAGCTCGAAGACTGAGCTCAGGCGGTGCCACCTCCTGGCTGGGGCGGTTGCACTGCCCAGTCTCGCTGGGAGGCTTAGCCCAGGCGGTGCCACCTCCTGGCCTAGGCGGTTGCACCTCCTGGTGCAATCAGGGTCCGAATGGTTAGCTCCATTCGGCCCAATTTCAGTCTTTCAGGGGCCCAATTGCCCCAAGATTAAGCTAATGGGATCACCTCCCATTTTCTAACTTAATCAATGTGCTAACTACGATTAGATGTAAGACAATTTCTGCAGCTTTGCTTCGGTGCGTCAATCGCTTCTTCCGGCGAGTTTCCGGCGAACTTCCGTCGATCATCCGATGAACCCTCGGTGATGCTCTTGCGGACATCCGGCAAACTCCTGGACTTTGCGACGATCCACTTGGCGAGTTCCGACGAGCTTCGCTTGGCAAGCTTCTGGACTTCTCGGATCTGTTCTCGCAGAACCTCCGACGACCGTCCGAACTTCCGTCGAACTCTCGAACTCCCAACGTGATCATGAACTTGACTCCGGCGCAACTCCTACTGCTTGTCTTTCTTCCATCGTAGTTAATCCTGCACACTCAAAACAAAAACTTCGATCGAGACAATTAATCCTAAGCAATTAACCAAGTTGTCCGGCATGTCATTGGTCCCTCGACGCTTCGTCCGATTCTTCGGCGCATCGTCCTTTCCTGCAGCCTATTGCCCAATCGGCCAGTTGACTCTGCAACTCCGATATCCTTGGCACAATACCCGCTCTTCTTGGCCCGATGCCCGAGTCCACGGCCCGAAGCCTTCTGTCGATACGTCGACCGATCCACCGGCCCGACGTCCAATCTTCTGACATGTTCCTCCGGCACAACATGATGTTCCTGCTTTAATTATCTCATCCTGATCAAAGCATCCTGCGTCACTCAAAACGCAGATTAAATCATAAACATATATCAAGTAGTTTCATCATCAAAATACGAGATTCAACAATCTCCCCCTTTTTGATGATGACAACTACTTGATGACGGAGCTAATCTTAACTCCCGGAGTTTAATCAAACTCCCCCTATCAATATGCCATATTGTTATAAACTCTTAGATTCAAAAATCTAAGCAACATGTCATCATAAACGGAGTTAACCTTAACTCCTAGAGTTTAAACAAACTCCCCCTATCAATATGCCATATTGATAGAAACTCTTGGATTCAAAAATCCAAGCAACATGTCATCATAAACTTATGCATAACATGTGATGTCATCAACATACTTCTCCCCCTTTGTCATCAACAAAAAGGAGAAGTACCACAATCAAGTGTTTGTGATGTAAGTTTTAACTCATTGCATGAAAAACATAATATCTATTGTTACCATCATGCAAGTTTGCTATTATTAAATGGTAAGATATCAATATGTAAAATTACGATTCAAGTTCTTGATATCTTAACATGATATGACATTCATAGCACCTATTCATATTAATGCTGCTTTTGATATCTCATCATAATATGGCATTCATGATATGGCACTCATAGTATCAATTATATATTTCTCCCCCTTTGTCATCAACAACAAGGAGAACGATATAAGCAAATTTTAAATATAAGTGTGATGCCATAAGTTGGTTCATGTCATTTTCCAACAGTGAGTGATAGGATACCAATTATGCAAACTTCTCGAGGAAAACATGACATGGAGATAGCTTTTATTGCTTCTTCCTTTTTATTTGTTATCTTTTTACATGAAGGAGGAAAGCCATATATGAAGTTCAAATTGATAAGATATTAAAGCACACTTCATTTTTGCAAGGATTAAGATATGTAAGTGAGTCAAATCCTTGTATGTAAAAATATCTTCTTTTTATAAGAGGGAATCATCAAATATGTTTCTCGAAAAATATTTTTCACATGATAAGTGCATTTGCTAGATGATTCCATATGTCAAAAATCAATGATGTGAATTAAACTTGATATGACATATGCTTGTTAAATTCGGAAGAGGATAATGTATCAAGAAAATCCAATTGTTAAGATCAAGAAAATCCGAAAATGAAATTTGACACTTTCATACATTCGGACAGGGTTTTACTAGAGATATTCAATTACAATTATGAAGGTAAAACATGCTTATTATCATGGAAATTTTTGTATTCAAGCACATAATTTCCAACATGTAATCATGGCAAGTAATTGTGTAAGATCATTATGGCAATCAAGTGATTTGATCATCAAAAAAAAATCCAACAAATAATTTTAACAGGTTTAATCATTCGGACAGATTTTTACCATAGTTTTTCAAATATAATCATGAAGATAAGGTATGCTCATCATCATGGTAGTATGATAGCAAGTTTACCATATTCAAGGTAGCAAAAAATTTCTACATTTTAAGGCCCGCAAGCTAGCAATTTTGAGATGTTCAAGAAAGCAACTCTTGCTTCTTGAAATATAAGTTTTGCTAGATGTGCAAGTTAACTTTTTGCTTCTTGAGATAGGCAAGATAGCATTCCTTGGTGATGTTCAATATAGCTAAGTTCTACATCATGCAAGCTAGTGAATCTTATAACATTTTAGAACATGCATAATCACCAAAGCATCATAAATTTTAATGATGTGCAAAATTACAAATTTTGCATGATTGCATTTGTGTGTCTTGAGATTTGCAAGATAGCACTTCTTGGTGATGTTCAAGATAGCAATTTCTTCTCTTTTGAGAAGTGCAATTTTTGCTTTCTTCTTGAATTGTGCAAGCTAGCTATTTCCCCTTTTTGTCATTGTCAAAATAAAGGGAAAAACCCTTTACATCAATTTTTTAAAATCATGACAAAGGTTAGTATCAATCTCATTTGTGCATCATTATATTTTCAAATTAAAACATGCACATTTTCAAAACATATAAACTCATTATTATATGCATGATTCCAAATCATCAATATTTCAAATCATCATGGTCTTAATTTGTCACATTGCATCCTACCATGCATGATCGAAACTTCTCATTTGCATACATCAAAATAAATTCATGAATGAAATAATTGGGTGATGAGATAAATATTTTATGAATACACGGAATATCATAAGTGTTTCATGTATTCATATTATTACATGAAGCATATTATCTTTTTTAAGATTCATAACATGAATAACGTTATTACTATTTCATCAAACTCAATTTCGAGATTCACACAATATCATGAAATCATTCATCTCGATAAGATGGGAAAAGCATCTTTTTAAGTGATTCTTTTAACACATCAAAAAAAAAAACTCATTCATAATTCAAGTGATTTACAAGATATCATAAATGAATTTATCACTTGTATTTCATCAAAATCGAGAACTCTAGAGATAGAAAATGATTGAAGCATTTAACATGATTGAAGCATGTTTCATATTTAAAGTGTATCTTATGTCGTAAATACGAATCAAGCATTTGTCAAATCTGAAATCATCCTCAAAATTACATTCAATAAATTCATGTATAGATTTATTGAAAGATCAATAAGATAGAGGATTATATTTCAAGTGTTCATCAATTGTAGCATTTCATCATATGGCATGATATCGACATGTAAAGCTGTGAAGCAAGATTTTGATATCATTTCATGATGTACACATTTCGAATATTTAAGTGTAGCATTGCATCACATGGTAAGATATCAGCTCGTACGATGCAAATTTTTGTTTGATATCTTGATACAGGGCATATAGCAATGATAGCAATCATGTATTACATGGTGATGCAAGTATGGCCTAATCATAGCAATGATAGCAATCATATATTTCTTAGTGATGCAAGTATGGCCTAATCATAGCATCAGTGATAGCAACCATATCATCATTAGTGATAGCAAACATATCAGCATCAGTGATAGCAACCATATCAACATCAGTGATAGCAAACATATCAACATCAGTAATAGCAACCATATCATCATTAGTGATAGCAAATATATCAGCATCAGTGATAGCAACCATTAGTGATAGCAAACATATCAATTCATATTTTTGCATTTACATTATTAAATTATTAAAAATGTAATTTTCAAGAAAATTTAAAGAAAAATGCATCATGAAGAACATCATGTAATTTCGAAGTAAATTAAAGGCATTTTGATTACCTTAGCGTCGAAAGGCGTAAAGGCGTAGTTTGCCACCTCGCCTTTGATTTTCTCCTCGTTTTCGGAGGAGCTCGATTCATCCCAGTTTTTGTTCTTCTTCTTGCGTTCAAAGCAAGTAGTTCCGTTCTTTTTACTTTTTAATTTTTGTTTCATTTGTAGTTTAAGTTCACCATCACTTGAGCTTAAGCTCGAGTGGTCTTCAAATGTTCTATGTCCCAAATCCTTCCTGTTCTTTGGAAGGTGGTTCTCAAGTTCTTCACGTGCATTGCACGTCATTTCATATGTGATCAATGAACCAATTAGTTCTTCAAGTGGAAATTGGTTCAAGTTTTTTTATTCTTGAATAGCAGTTACTTTTGAATCCCAAGTTTTAGAAAGTAAGCGCAAAACTTTGTTAACGAGTTCAAAATCCGAAAAGCTTTTACCAAGTGATTTTAAACCATTGACGACATCCGTAAAACGGGTGTACATGTCAACAACGGTTTCGCTTGGTTTCATATGAAAAAGCTCGAAATCATGCAGTAAAATATTAACTTTCGAGTCTTTGACTCTACTAGTTCCCTCATGCGTGATTTCAAGAGTGCGCCAAATATCGAAAGCCGTTTCGCACAAAGAAACTCAATTGAACTCATTTTTGTCCAAAGCGCAAAATAAGGCATTCATAGCCTTTGCATTTAAAGAAAAATACTTCTTCTCTAAATCCGACCATTCGTTCATCGGTTTAGAGGGAAGTTGAAAACCGTTTTCAACGATATTCCGTAAATCCAGATTTAGAGAAATCAAGAAAACTCTCATTCGAGTTTTCCAATAAGTGTAGTCCAATCCGTTAAAGAACGGTGGACGAAAGACCGAAAAGCCCTCTTGAAGAGCCATTTCTCTCGGGTGTAAATCCGAAATGAGAAATACCCCGCCCTGATACCAATTGTTAGGATCGAGAGCACTAAGAGGGGGGGGTGAATTAGTGCAGCGGAAATCTTTCAGCGATTAAAAACGAAAGCTGCGTTCATTTGATAAAAACTGTTTTGATGCAGAAGCCGATTCTAAGAATACTTATGATTAAGTGCAGTTTATGTCTAAACACAGTTTGCATCTAAGCGCAATTTACGCAGTTTGCAGTTTGCGTCTAAATGCAGATTGCGTCTAAGCGCAGTTTGCATCTAAGCGCAGTTTGCGTCTAAGCTCAGATTGCGTTTAAGCGCAGTTTGCGTCTAAGCGCAGTTTACGTTTAAACTCAGATTGCGTCTAAGCGCAGTTTGCGTCTAAGCGCAGTTTGCGTCTAAGCGCAGATTGCGTTTAAGCGCAGTTTGCGTCTAAGCGCAGTTTACGTCTAAAATCAGATTGCGTCTAAACGTAGTTTTACGTATAAACACAGTTTTACGTCTAAACGTAGTTTTACGTCTAAACGCAGTTTGCGTCTAAACGTAGTTTTACGTCTAAACGTAGTTTGCGTCTAAACGCAGTTTTACGTCTAAACGTAGTTTTACGTTTAAAAGTAGTTTACGTCTAAAACACAGTTTTACGTCTAAACACAATTTTAAAGGGATCTGAACTTAGAAACTTCGTTCATAAAAGCGCAGAAGACAGTTTTGCAGAATCAAAATGTAAACGTAAACTGTAATGTATGAAAACACCGATTTACGTCTGAATGTAGATTCGGAAAGATCAGCACTTAGAAACTTGTAAAGGCGCAGAGAGCAGTAGCTATGTAGGAGGTTTGCAGTAATGATAAAGTGCTCAAAATAAACGCAAACCAGAGATTTAGAGTGGTTCGGTCAGTCTTGACCTACTCCACTTTTGGCTTCCTCCACCGACGAGGTCACCGACGTCAACTAGAAGCCTTCCTTCAATAGGCGAAGGCCAACTACCCTCTTACAGATTCACTTCTTTTGACGGGCTTAGGAGACAACCCTTACAGAAGTTTTCTCTCCTCTCTTTACAACTCAAACTTGAAGAATAGAAAGAGGAGAACTAGTAGTTTTGAGCTCTAAGAAACACAGAAAGATAGCAAGATTTCGAGTGTGTGTTCTGTGCTTTCAGTGCTGAATGGGTGGGGTATTTATAGGCCCCAACCCAGTTCAAATTTGGAGCTCAAAACGATCAAATCCCGGAATTCCGGGATCAGGCGGTTGCACCTCCTGACTGGAGAGGTTGCACCGCCTAGCAGAGCTTGAAGACTGAGCCCAGGCGGTGCCACCTCTTGACTGAGGCGGTTGCACCTCTCTGCTAGAGCTCGAAGACCGAGCTCAGGCGGTGCCACCTCTCTGTCAGGGAGGTTGCACCGCCTAGTCTAGCTTGAAGACTGAGCTCAGGCGGTGCCACCTCCTGGCTGGGGCGGTTGCACCGCCCAGTCTCGCTGGGAGGCTTAGCCCAGGCGGTGCCACCTCCTGGCCTAGGCGGTTGCACCTCCTGGTGCAATCAGGGTCCGAATGGTTAGATCCATTCGGCCCAATTTCAGTCTTTCAGGAGCCCAATTGCCCCAAGATTAAGCTAATGGGATCACCTCCCATTTTCCAACTTAATCAATGTGCTAACTACGATTAGGTCTAAGACAATTTCTGCAGCTTTGCTTCGGTGCGTCAATCGCTTCTTCCGACGAGTTTCCGGCGAACTTCCGTCGATCATCCGATGAACCCTCGGTGATGCTCCTGCGGACTTCCGGCAAACTCCTGGACTTTGTGACGATCCACTTGGCGAGTTCCGACGAGCTTCGCTTGGCAAGCTTCTGGACTTCTCGGATCTGTTCTCGCAGAACCTCCGACGATCGTCCGAACTTCCGTCGAACTCTCGAACTCCCAACGTGATCATGAACTTGACTCCGGCGCAACTCCTGCTGCTTGTCTTTCTTCCATCGTAGTTAATCCTGCACACTCAAAACAAAAACTTCGATCGAGACATTTAATCCTAAGCAATTAACCAAGTTGTCCGGCATGTCATTGGTCCCTCGACGCTTCGTCCGATTCTTCGGCGCATCGTCCTTTCCTGCAGCCTATTGCCCAATCGGCCAGTTGACTCTGCAACTCCGATATCCTTGGCACAATACCCGCTCTTCTTGGCCCGATGCCCGAGTCCACGGCCCAAAGCCTTCTGTCGATACGTCGACCGATCCACCGGCCCGACGTCCAATATTCTGACATGTTCCTCCGGCACAACATGATGTTCCTGCTTTAATTGTCTCATTCTGATCAAAGCATCCTGCTTCACTCAAAACGCAGATTAAATCATAAACATATATCAAGTAGTTTCATCATCAAAATACGAGATTCAACACATGCTCCATCACTAAATGATTTTTGATACATGGAATTAATTGATAAATGCATCTCTCATGGACTTATCTTTTGTAATTTTTTTTTTTTAAAATGGATTTGATGTAATCATTCGTTCACATAAATTCCTTCTTGATGAAGGAAGATTTTTTTTAGATGGAAACTTGCAAGGATTTAATTTCACATGTATATCTTGATCCTTGTAAAAATGAAGTACGATTTAATCTCTTATCATTTTTAAACTTCATTTAATTTTAGTTCTCAATGACTTTTCTCCTTCATGCAAAACGTTAATGACAAATAAAAAGGGAAGAAGTAATGAAAGCTATCTCCTTAATGTACTTTTGAATAATACCAAGTCATGATTGCTTGAAAAATAAGTTGTATGAATGGTATCTTACCGCTTATTGTTGAAAAATGACATGAATCTTTTTATGACATGAATTTTTACCACACTTGAAATACACTTGAATATCTCTCCTTTTTATTGATGACAAAGGGGGAGAAATATGTGGTAAATTGATAATAGAATGAATTGCTATATACTTGAAATGTTTGCATTATGTTAAGATATCTAGAGCTTACATTGTAATTTTACAATGTTGATATCTTACAATATAATGATTTGCTATAATTGCTATCCTTCATGTTTGAAATATAAGACTTGAAAATAGATGTCATGCCTTGACATCATTTTCAGAATTACTATATCATGATAGGAATCATGATGAGGGTATTGATAAGTTTAAATGAAATTAACTTATCAATATGTCTCTTGAATTCAAAGGCTTTGAACTCAAGAATGACTTATCTCAAGTATGGCATATAGATAAGGGGAGTTAAGGTTAACTCCGTCATCAATTGATTGTCATCATCAAAAAGGGTGAGATTGTTGAATCTCGGATTTTGATGATGAAGTCGATTATCATTTGTTTATCTAATCTATATGTTCAGATAAGTGTGCAGGATTAACTACGATGGCAATAAGATATGCAGCAAGTGTTGAGCCAGAGTCAAGACCAAGATCACTTTGGGAGTTCGAGAGTTCATCGGAAGTCCGAACGTTCATCGGAAGTTCTACGGGAACAATCCGAGAAGTCCAGGAGCTTGCCAAAGAAGCTCATCGGAACTCACCAAGAAGATCGTCGCGAAGTCCAAGAGCTTGCTGGGAGTTCGTCAGAGCATCGCCGATGGTTCATCGGATGTTAGCCGGAAGTTCGCCAGAAGCTCGTCGGAAGAAGCGATTGACGCACCGGAACACGAATTGCAGTAATAATGTCTTAATTATCGTAGTTAGTATATAGATTAAGTTAGGATTGGGAGGTGATCCCACTAACTTAATCACAGGCCAATTGGGCCCTTAACAGACCAAAATTGGGTTGAATGGAATAGCCCATTCGGACCCAGAATTCCTGGCCGGTGGTGGCATTGCCCAGGAGACTTGGTCTCCTAGGAGTTCTGGGCGGTAGTACAGCCCTTGTCAGGCGATGGTTCCACCGGCAGTTATTACTGCCAGCGGTGGTACCGCCTGAGCTTGGTCTTCGAGCGCTTTCAGGCGGTAGTACTGCTTAGACTGAGCGATAGTACCACTCAGTGATAGATGACAGGTGGTAGTACTACCTAGTTATGGCGATGGTATCGCTAGGACCCTGGAAATCCGGGAATAGACACTTTTGAGCTCCAATTTCAAACTGATTAGGGCCTATATAAATCCCACCCTTTCCTGTATGAAAGGGCACCGAAATCTTGCTTTAATTCTGAGTATTTGAAGGCTTAAAAGTGTTGTAAAAGCTAGAGTTCTTCTCCCTCTTTCTTTCTAATTGTTGATCGTTCAAGAGAAAAGTAAAAACTTGTAAGGGTTGTCTCCTAAGCCCGTAAAAGGAGAAAAGTTGTAAAAAGATAGTTGGCCTATGCCTATTGAAGGAAGGTCTCTGGTGGATGTCGGTGACCTCGTCGGAGGAGGAAGCTAAAAGTGGATATAGGTCAAGATTGACCGAACCACTCTAAATCTTGGTTTGCAGTTACTTTCTGCTATTTATCTTAACTGCAAACTACCTTCATTACTTTACATCAACTACACTTCCGCACACTCTCAATTTAAAGATCTTTCCAAAATGGTTTTGGACAAAATCAGATTTTAACCGACGAAAGTTTTCCGCTGCGCTAATTCACCCCCCCTCTTAGTGCGCTCTTGATCCTAACAGATGAAACCAATTTATAAGTGTTTATGATTTGATCTACATTTTAAGTGACGTAGGATGCTTCGATCAAGGAGAGACATTTAATGCAGGAAGAATCATGTTGGGCTGGAAAACATGTCAGAAGATTGGACGTCGGGCCGGAGGATCGGTCGACGTATTGATAGAAAGCTTCGGGCTAAGAAGAGTGGATATTACGCTAAGGATATCGGAGTTATGGAGGCTAATTGACCGATTGGGCAATAGGTCATAAGAGAGGATGATGCGCCGAAGAATCGGACGAAGCGTCGATGGACCAATGACATGCCGGACGACATGATTCATGCTTAGTAATAATTGTCTAGATCGAAGTGTGTTTTTATGTGTGCAGGATTAACTATGATAGCAAGGCATAAAGCAAAATAAAGTCTCAGAGTCAAGGATGCGATTTCGTTGAGAGTTCGAGAGTTCGTTGGAAGTCTGGACGTTCATCGAAAGTTCTATCGGAACCAACCGAGAAGTCCAGGAGCTTGCCAAAGAAGCTCATCGGAACTCGCCAAGAAGATCATCATGAAGTCCACGAGCTTGCCGGGAGTCCACTGGAATATTGCCGAGAGTTCGTCGAATATTCGCTGGAAGATCGCTAAAAGCTCGCCGGAAGAAACCAAACTTATTTTGCTTAGAATATGTCTTAGGAATCGTAGTTAACACATAATAGGAGTTGGGATTGGGAGGTAATCCCATCAACTCTATTAGGGGCCAATTGGGCCCGAAGTTGGGCTGGTTTGGGCCGGATTCAAGGCCCAACCAGGATGCTGAAAGCCTGGCCGGCGGTGGCACTGCTTGGGAGACTCAGTCTCCCAAGTGGTCTGGGCGGTGGTACGCCCGTACCCAGGAAACCCGGGATGAGATATTTTTAGGCTCCAAGTTTGAATCAACTTGAGGCCTATAAATACCCATCTCATCCCTAGTTAAAATACACAAGCACTGAGAATTTAAAAAGGGAAAAATACTGTTGTAATCTCTTGTGAGAATCCTCCTCTTCTAGTCTAAGTGTTAGAATAGTTTGAGAGCAGAGTGAGTACTTGTAAAGGTTGTCTCCTAAACCTATGAAAAGGAGAAGAGGGGTGTAAGAAGGAGGTTGATCTTCGCCTATTAAAGGAAGATCGATAGTGGATACCGGTGGCCTCGACAGAAGAGGAATCGACGGAGTAGATATAGGTCACGATGATCGAACCACTATAAAAATCTGGTTTGCCTTTTCTTTTATGCAATTTATCTTACTACAAACCTCCTTACCTTCTTACTGTGCTTTTCCTATGCCTACACTCGCATACGCTTTCAAGTTTCCGAAATCAGTTTTTATTGTACGAAACGAAGAGATTTTCAAAATTGACATAATTTTTACCGCTGCACTAATTCACCCTCCCCTCTTAGTGCTGACTCGTTCCTAACAGGTATCGCTAGTCTAGGTAGTGGTACCGCCTAAACACAATCTCCCAAGCAGTGGTACCACCTAGACATAGTCTCCTAAGAGATAGTACCACCTTGTGTTAGTGATGTAGGATGTGGTACCGCCCAGCATAGGTGGTGGTATCGCTAGGATCCGGGAAACCCTGGATGTGATCTTTTTAGGGTCCAAGTTTGAATCCACTTAAGGCCTATAAATCTCTCTCTCATCCCTGGTTAACATACACATATAACTGAAAGCAAAAAGAAAAGAAAACACTATTGTAGTCTTGTGTGAATATCTCTCAAACTCTAAGTGTTATTCTTATTTATGAGAGGAGTGAAGGGAGTTGTAAAGGTTCTCTCCTAAACCTGTCAAAAGGAGAATCGAGTTGTAAAATGGTAGTTGATCTTCATCCATTGAAATAAGATCGTTAGTGGATGCCGGTGGCCTTGACGGAAGAAGAATCGATGGAGTGGATGTAGGCCACGACGACCGAACCATTATAAATTGGTTTACATTTCGTTTTGAGCAATTTACCTTTACTATAAAGTACTTTACCTTCTTATTGCTTTCACTACGCTCTCATACTCTTTCAAGTTAATATATTTATGAAACAGTTTTCGTCGGAATCAGTATTTTTTATCGTATGAATATTTTCAAACCAACATTTTTATCCGTTGCACTAATTCACCCCCGCCCCCTCTTAGTGCCTACTTGTTCCTAATATATGATTCCAAGGTTGTTATCTCTTACAGTATAGAGTCCCTTCTCCTAGAGCTAAGTGATAGTCCTAAAGGAGGTGTGTGAGAGAACACTTATAAAAGAGGGGTGTAAAGGTTGTCTCCTAAACCTGTGAACAGGAGAAAAAGTTTAAGGGTAGTTGATCTTCGTCCATTGAAAAAAAGATCGGTAGTGCAAGCCGGTGGCCTCGAGTGAAGAAGAATCATGAATGGACGTAGATCACGATGACCGAACCACTATAAATCTGGTGTACTCAGTTTGTATTTTTGTTCTACTTTTCATTCTTATATTATAAACTGATTTATTTTCTTACTATTTTTACTATGCTTATGAATGCGCTTTCAAGTTAAACTCATCTTTCTGATACGAGCTTTATCGAATAATATTTTTGAATTGACATAATTTTTCATAAGTATTAATTCACCCCTCCTTTTTTACTGTCGATTTCAATCCTAACATTAGACTAATATAGGGTTAGATGGATGTCATCTAAGTTATACATTAAAAGATGCATAATTAATTATTATGGTGATTGACCCAAATAATCATATATTTCCATTTGCATATGTAGTAGTTGAGATGGAAAAAATAATGCATGAAATTGGTTCATCATCTAATTGGTTAGGGATTTAAACATCTCAATCAGTAGTTACATTCATCATTGATAAACAAAAAGATATATTGGAGGCCATTGTACATTTGCTTCCCAGCACCGAGCATCGATTTTATTTGAAACATTTATACAATAATTTTAAGGGGAAGCATAAGAGATTAGAAAATATATTGGAGAGTTGTAAGAGCTATGAGGGTGCATGACTCTGATTAAGCAATAGATGAACTCGAAAAGATTGACAAGAATGCATTCCTTTAGTTAAGAGATAGACCAGTTATAAATTTAGTAAAGTTACACTTCAGAATAATAGCGAAGTATGAAGTTCAACTGAATAACTTTTATTAAAGTTATAATTCTATGATATTGGAAGCTTGTAATAAACCAATCATCCTTAAGGTAATTCAAGTTAAAAAAGAGAATCTATATATAGCGAGATTCATTGATGAGGCTTAATGAGTTATTTTGTCATAACATTAAGACTGTCTTTGAGGAGATTATGACAGATTGATTATCGTACTATCAATTGGATACCTGCTTAAAATAGTGGTGAGAAGTTTAAGGTAACTAAAATGAGGAAAGATAAAAAAATAATTGATATTGATTGTCATACTTATAATTGTAGAAAATAAAACTCAACTAGTATCCCTTATTGTCATGATATAACTTATTTAAATTATTTATGAAATGATGTAGAGAGAAAAGTGGACAGATATTATTAGTAAGTTATTTTCTTAGATATGTATAGTCATCTCCTTAATCATAAATCATTTTAGGCGCCCAAACACTCTAAACGAAAACCTAGAAAGCAACAAATTTAGGAGAGGACGTCTTTAGCCACTAAAGGGTCTCAAACTAAAAATACATATTACCATTGACACTTCTAGTCTTTGCCACTAGCTTGGTCATAATAAAAAATATATAGAAAAATGCAGGGTGGACTCACATGCTCCAGTGCAGGCTGCTGGGTGGACTCTAGTGTCGAACTCCACATAATAAACACCCTCGAAAAAAGTTGCAGGTATACAATTGCTTCTTGTGATCTGATTCAGTGTTTGTTTCACCACAGTGTGTTTAGCGGTTTGCTAATTACGGGTTTTTTAATACATCTGTAGTTTAGAAGAAAGCAATGATGTTTGGTAAAAAGACAGAACTTTGGTAGTTGCAGCAATAATCTTTTGGGCAGTTTATTGAATACTATAGATGTGATTTTTTGGTCAGTTTTGGATAGTTTATGGAAGACTGTAAATTAAATTGACAGTGTTTGTTTAACACTATAAATTAAATGTATTGTAGATTATTTTAGAAGACTATAAATTAAATGGTTTGATGTTTTTGGAAGATTATAAATGTTTTGAACAGTTTTTGGTGTTTTGAAATGTTGATGTTTTGGGAAGATTGTTGCATGCACCGGTAGTTTTTGTTTGTGAGGTACGCTTTATACTGCATGACTTTAAAGACACCGTATCAAACTATAGACCACCTATAGACTCTACTATGGGGCCAGTAAACTACAGACCACGCAATCAAACTACACTGTGAGGTACGCTCTATCCACTACCGTATCAAACTATAGACCACCTACAGACTCAACTATGGGGCCAGCAAACTACCCCCCACAATTAACATAGAGTCAACAATCCAGAAGCCTACCTTTGAAGGATACACTAGGCAAACCAAATTCAAAACAAAGGATTTTTCTGAAGCATGGAACCTACCCTCAGTATTTCAACAGCAGGGAGCCATGTTCATTATCCCTACACAATTAGGGATGTTTGATGAAGTTTTTATGAGATGAGAGTCAATAACTAAGAATTTAGTCTCACTCCAAGGATTCACAGATTCCCAAGCAAAGATGGAATTTATCGAAAATCTGCTCGGTGAATCCGAGAAGCTAGCCTGGATCCAATGGAGGATGGCGTACCCTAACAAATACCAACTACTACTGGCAAATGCCGACAGAGCAGGAGGTACCCAAAATATCCTATCTCAATTAAGAACAATCTTCATACTTGAAGACCCATTTCAGGGATCAACCGGGATGCAAGAAGAGGCCTACAGAGACCTAGAGAGGTTTTCGTGCAACACCCTGAAACATATTATCCAATTCCTGAATGACTACATGAGGTTAGCCTCAAAAACGAGAAGGCTGTTCACAAGCCCCGAGCTATCTGAAAAACTATGGTCTAAGATGCCCGGAGAATTAGGAAAGAGAATAAAGGACGCCTTTGAATCCAAATACAGGGGCAATACGATTGGGGTAATCCCAAGGATCTTATTTTCCTACAAATATCTGGAAGCAAAATGCAAGGATGCCGCATTCAAAAGGGCACTCAAAGACTTGTCTTTCTGTAATGAAATACCCATCCCAGGGTATTATAACAAGCCCGAAAGAAAATACGGGGTTAGGAGATCCACAACATATAAAGGCAAGCCCCACTCATCACATGCAAGGATAGAAAAAAGAAAGCACCTGGTAAGAAACAAAAGGTGCAAGTGCTATTTGTGCGGTGAGGAAGGACATTTCGCCAGGGAATGCCCCAACGACCACAAAAACATAAAGGGGGTTGCAATGTTTGAACAATTAGACCTTCCAGAGGATTATGAAATCATCTCTGTCCAAGAAGGAGAAAACCAAAGTGACGCAATCTACTCAATTTCTGAGGGAGAAGACGTAGAGGAATTACAACATGGTATACACTCCTTCACCCATAAGATATTTGCTCTTGTGGAAGATAGCAGGATTTGGTGGATTGGACCAGAGTCAGGATACAGAGCAAGAATACAAGTCTCGTAAAAACAGGCCGAGTGCAGCCACATCTGGAGGATAAACGAGGAACTACCGACAAGACTGGAAAGGTGCAACTACTGTAAAAGAATCTCACAGCAAAGGCACAGATGACATTGCCCGCTGTGTGAAATCACCTCGTGCGGGATGTGCAGTATCTACTACTTCAACAAAAAGACCCCTGTAGCACTGGAGGAACCAGTCAAGTATGAGCCCAAAAATCTCCTCCAACAACAGCAGGATTATATTAACCACTGTGAGGCAGAGATAAAGAAACTGAAAGCCATAGTGAAAGCAGAAAAAGAAAAGGCAAAGGAAATTGAGGAAGCCCATCAACAGGCCATTACAATTGCCTAGGAAAACCTCCAGCTAAAGCGTGAAGTAGAAGAGCTGAAAAGGAAATACCAAGAGCTGGAACAAGAAAATATGAAACTTGACAGACTCCACATGGAAAGGGCAGACTTACAAAAGGAGATCAATCTCCTAAAACAAAACGAAAAGGCTGAAAAGGAAAGCACCTATGTCTTGCTAATGGAGGAAAAGCAGCAGATACTATCAGCCGAGACGAAAGAAGCCGTCAAACCAGAAAAAGCAAAGAATATGCTATTCAACCTTAAGGTACAACTTGAAATACCCAATGCTTCTATAATCAAAGTAAATGCCATTCTGGACACAGGGGTCACCACATGCTGCATAGATGAAGGCGCGATACCTAGGGAAGCACTGGAAAAGAATCCCTACCTAGTACATTTCAGCGGGATTACATCAAAGACAACAGCAGATAAGAAACTGAGAGGAGGAAGGATCATGATAGGTGACAACTCCTTCAGAATCCCATACACATATGCGTTCCCTATGAAATTAGGGGATGATATACAGATGATAATCGGGTGCAATTTCATCTGCGCCATTGAAGGAGGAGTCAGAATTGAAGGAAATATGGTAACCTTCTATAAGAACCTGACCACTATTAACACCCTCCCATATGTTCCAGTTACAGCTGCAATAGAAGAACTGGAACTAGAAGAAGAAGACTACATCCAAATTCAGGAGCTGGTTCTATACTCAACCGAACCTCAAAAGGACAAAAACAAACTCAGAGCTGAGTTTGGAAGCCTAATCAAAAAATTGAAGGCCTAAGGGTACATTGGTGAAAATCCTCTTCAACACTGGAAGAAAAACGGGTTGATGTGTGAACTGGAAATCAAAAACCCAAACCTTACAATAGAGGACAAGCCATTAAAGCACCTCACGCCTTTGGCCAGAGAATCCTTCTCTAAACACATCAAAGCACTTCTGCACATTGGCGTGATCAGACCAAGCAAAAGCAGGCACAGGACAACAGCAATCATAGTCAACTCTGGCACAATAGTAGACCCAGTCACTGGCCAGGAAAAAAGGGGAGAGGAAAGAATGGTCTTTAACTACAGAAGACTAAATGATCTCACTGAAAAAGACCAGTACAGCCTACCAGGGATAAACACATACTAAGAAAGGTCAGCAACAGCAAGATATACTCCAAGTTTGACCTAAAATCCGGATTCCATCAGGTAGCAATGCACCCGGACTTAATAGAATGGACGGCTTTCTGGGTACCAGATGGACTATATGAATGGCTGGCAATGCTATTTGGGCTCAAAAATGCCCCCGCAATATTTCAGAGAAAAATGGATGACTACTTCAAAGGTATGGAACAATTTATAGCAGTCTATATAGACGACATCCTAGTGCTCTCTGAAAATACGAAGGACCATGCTAGGCATCTTCATAAAATGCTAGAAATCTATCAAAAAAATGGATTAGTATTAAGCCCGACAAAAATGAAGATTGCAGTCAAAGAAATTTAATTCCTAGGGGTAGTATTAGGAAACTCAAGGATTAAGCTGCAACCCCACATAATAAAAAAAATTACTGAGTTCAAAGAAGAAGACCTAACAACCAAAAGGGGTTTAAGGTCTTGGCTGGGGATTCTAAACTATGCCAGGAATTACATTCCAAATCTCGGCAAACTCCTAGGGCCTCTCTACTCGAAAACAAGCCCAACAGGAGAAAAGAGACTCAATGAACAAGACTGGAAGCTTATCAAGGAAGTCAAAAGCAAAGTCCAAAGGCTTCCTGATCTAGAAGTACCACCCCCAGATTGCTACATAGTTCTAGAAGTTGATGGATGTATGGAAGGATGGGGAGGAGTGTGTAAATGGAAAAATAAGAAAGGAGATCCAAGGAGCACAGAAAGAATCTGTGCCTATGCTAGCGGAAAATTCAGCCCTATCAAATCAGCCATTGACGCAGAATTACACGCAGTCCTGAAAACTCTCGAAACCCTAAAGATCTACTATCTAGACAAAAGAGAGATCCTGATAAAAACGGACTGCCAAGCCATAATCAGCTTTTTCAATAAATCGGCTCAAAATAAACCATCAAAAGTCCGATGGATGACATTCATTGATTATACCACCGGAAGTGGGGTTGAAGTCCTATTCGAACACATCGAAGGAACAAGTAACATCCTCGCCGACTCCTTATCTAGATTAATCAACATTCTTTTAAATGCAGGATGGAGGGAAGAACAAAAGGACCAACTATCACTATTAGCGGAAGCAACCCAAGAACTCAAGGCCAAGCCCAACCCAAAGGTGGAAGCCTTTCTAAATCAAATAGCCTGCAAAATAATAACCTCCTATTCCAGTACACCGATAAGCTCACCTGCCTTCAAAAGGGAAAGAAAAGGTTACTTAATGATAAAGACTCCACAAAGAGGACACTCGGAATCTTACAACAGAAGGCAGTAGAATAAGCAATCAATGCCTTGCAGCAATACAGAGACATCCTGTTAGGACTCTAGCTTGGAGAGTCCTAATTGATAGGGACATTCATGTAAAAATGTTAGAACTCTAGCTAGGAGAGTCCTAATTAAGAGGGACATTCTATTAGGACTCTAGCTAGGAGAGACCTAATTGAGAGGGGCATTCATGTAGGAGGTTTTTTCTTAGAGAAGAATTAGGAGTTGTAAGGGAATAGGAGTCTTGAGTAGGAGTTTTTTTAGGAGTTGGTTAGAAGTAAGAGTCTTAAATAGGAGTCCTATTAGGAGTTAGGGTTTAGAAGCCCTATAAATAGCCATGTATTCCTTCTCTTTTCATAAGCAATAGATGAATCTTTTCTGTAGCCTTTGAGCAGCAACTTAGAGGGAGGAACCCCTATAGAGTTTTCCAAGGAGGCCGATCCCCTAAAGAGATCAACCCAAAGTTTAGAATCTACAAGGGTTCTAACACCTGGTATCAGAGCAGCGTTCTTGGCATCTCGCTGCCTTTCCACTGCCATCCATCAGCCCTCCACAACCACCCAAAGCAATTCCCACAATTGCTTAAAAGATTGTCGCCGAATTCCGTCATCATCTCCACCACCACGGATCATCCTTTGATCTCCCCATGAATTGCAACAGGTTCTGGTTTTCTACCTTACTGCTGCTGTAATTTAGTTATCCTTATTCGAAAATCCAAAAAAAAAAAAACTGTTCCTATATTGCTGCATAAACCTTTCGTCACAAAGTTTTCATCTCTACGACAAAAGATACATTGCAGAATTCCAACCGCATAGTACCATCTATTTGATCTTGCTACTATGCTTTTTCTATCCAAATTTCTATGAAATATTTATGACATCTTTAACACTTCCTAACAGCAGATTTCCCTTTAGTTTTTTCAAAAAATTCTCAATATAAACCATTGATCTTTTACGTCAAATCTGCTATACTTGAAAATCTGCACTGTAAAATTTCAGCCATATAGTACTGTTTGTTTAATCTTGATACTATATTGTTTCTATCCAAATCTCTACGAAATTTTTATGTTAGCTTTGACACTTCCTAACAGTGGATTTACCTTTGGTTTCATCAAAAACTTCTCAATATAAACCACTGATCTTTTACGTCCAATCTGCTATACCTAAAAATCTGTGCTGCAGAAAATTTCAGCCGCATATTGTTGCCTTAACCCATCTATTTGCAATCTTTTTTGAATGAAATTTCTTATACACTTCATAGATCATCTTGGCTTCCATATTAGATTTATCTATTAAGAAATTCATCTCTAAAAATGATTTTATGTTGCTGTAAATTTTCGTCGTAACCCGCTGAAATTTTTCAACGAGAATTCTGCAATCTCAACTTGCACCAATTTCCTTGCTGTTATACTGCCAAAATTTTCTTGATTAAATTAGATATCCTTGCTGTCATATAAACTGTGATTTTGCTATCAATTCCCTCCTCAATTATCTTAAGTTTTTGATGGAAATTATGTCGAGAAACCGTTGTTTCTTCGACGATAATTCTACTCGTACAAGACAGCACATACTTGCTGCAACTTCCACTGATTTCTATCAAACCTTTGCTACCATTTACCACAGATCCAAAACATTCATCCATAGCCCTAAAACTCCACTAAACTACATCCTTAAACTACACCCAAAACAGCCACAAAACAAGCCTAAATCGTAGCCTACATCCATCGATCCACCAATCCTTTCGACCATCACTTCTCTCAACTATACATGCCTTTAACCTGACAACAAAAGAGAGATCTTAATATCATAGATTTGGAGGCATATGGCATCACTTCTCTCAACTATGGCATCCAAGGAGGCAATCAATGCTAAATTCGAAGCCTTGGAGGTGCGAATGGAGGATAAGATTCGGACGCTCTTTACCGAACTCAGATTGGGCCGACCACTAAGCCCGAAAAAATCATATCACGGAGAGAGCTTTGCCCAATCATACTAGGCTCGAAGAGATGAGTTCCAAGGGAGGGGAGGCTCTATGACTGAACCCAACTATCCATGCATGAGAGTGGACTTCCCTAGATGGGATGAAGGAGACCCGATTGGTTGGATCTCGCGCGTGGAGCGATATTTTCAGTATCACAAAACCGTGGATGCATCTATGGTGAAAATTGCAGCTATACATCTTGAAGGGGATGCTATACAGAGGTTTGACTGGTTTGAACATACTTATGGAGTCCTTTCATGGCAACAATTCAAAGAAGGACTGCTGATCCGCTTCAGACCAACTGATTACGAGAATATTGATGGACAACTAGCAAAGATCCGACAAACTTCCACCATTCAGGAGTACCAAACCAAGTTTGAAAGGTTATCTAATCAAACTCATGATTGGTCTCAAAAACAGCTATTGAGGACCTTCATTGAGGGCTTGAAGCCGGAGATCCGAAGAGAAGTTAAAGCGCGACAACCGTATACGCTTATGGCAACCATCTCTTTCGCACGACATCAAGAGGAGCAATTGAACCATGAAGCTCGGAGGACTAGGGTCGCTCCTCAACCAGTAATATTGAAGCCCTCAGCCCCCCCTACTATTGACCAAGTCCCTACACCAAAGAGGTTAACAAGAGAAGAGCTTCGGGAGCCATATGCGAAGGGGTTATGTTGGCATTGTGACGAGCCGTGGAGCCGTGAGCATCGTTGTAGTAAAGGGAGACTTCTTATGATTGAACCAATAGAAGAAGAGGTCATTGAACATCTAGAAGAGAGCCTTGAACATGAAAAAGAAGATGCAGAAGAAGAGCCACAACCGACTGAAGTTACGGTACATGCACTAGCCGGCTACTTAAACCCGGAAACGATGAAAGTTGGAGGCCTTCTCAAACAACAATCGATCACTGTTCTCATCGACACGGGCAGGTCTAATAACTTTATAAACAGTAAGGTTACTATCCAAATGGCCTTACCTATTGAGAATTGCAGCAGGTTTGACGTTAAGGTCGTCGACGGACGGATTTTGAATTGCGATCGTAGACGCCCGCAGGAGAAACTATTACTACAGGACCAAGAGATAATTGCAGATTTCTTCCTTCTCCCTCCTGATGATCATAAGGCCATGTTCATAATTAAATGGTTGACGACATTAGGTGATATTTCTTGGAATTTTATGCAACTAATTATGAAATTTTACAGTAAGGAGAAACAGGTGATACTGAACGGGAAACGTGGGGGCGACATAACGACGATTTGCACACAACAAATGGAGAAGGTTTTGCATAAAGCATGCGGCAGATTTTTTATACAACTTGAGCAGCAAACTAAGGGAGAGCCAATACAATTTGAAGATCCAAACCTACTTCCTTTGCTTGCTGAATTTTCAGATATATTTGACGAACAATACAACCTACCTCTTACCCGTCAGCATGATCATTATATAATGATTCTTTCAGGCAAACCTCCAGCAAATACTCGGCCATATCAATATCTATATCTCCAGAAAGATGAAATAGAAAGGATCGTAAAAGAAATGCTCAAAACAGGAGTTATTCGGCCAAGTTGCAACCTCTATTCTTCACCGATGCTACTTGTACGCAAGAAGGACATAACATGGCAAATATGTGTTGATTACCGAACTCTCAATGGCATAACCATCAAGGACAAATACCTTATTCCAATAGCAGATGAATTACTAGATGAAAGGGAGCACAAATCTTTACAAAGCTGGACCTTTGATCCGGGTATCATCAAATATAAGTGTGCGAAGAAGACATACCGAAAACCACCTTTTGAACACACAACAACCATTACGAATTTTTGCTTTCTTCAACAGAAGGTGGAATATCTTGGGCATATCATATCAGAGGAAGGTGTGATAGTGGACCCCTTTAAAATTGAAGCAATACAAAACTGGCCTACCCCGAGGAACGTAAAATTGCTACATGGCTTTCTGGGTTTAACAGGCTACTACTGCAAGTTCGTGAAAAACTATGGCGAGATCAATGCACCACTTACTTCCTTACTGAAAAAAGATGTCTTCCAATGGTCTGACAGAGCCTCCGCTGCCTTCGACAAACTTAAGGCAGCCATGACGACGACGCCGGTGCTAACACTACCAGATTTTAACCAACCCTTCATTATTGAGGCTGACGCATCTGGAGTCAGAATTGGAGTCATTCTCATGCAAGATGGTCGACCACTCGCATACACTAGCAAGGCATTATCTCCCTCCCATCAAAATATGTCAACATATGATAAGGAGATGCTCGTCATTGTGCGCGCAGCAACGAGGTGGAGACCCTACTTGATTGGTCGACGATTTCAAAATAAAACTGACCATAAAAGCCTCAAGTACTTTTTGGAGCGAAAGATACCATCCCCTGAGCAGCAAAAATGGGTAACAAAACTTCTTGGATTTGATTTTGAAATAACTTACAAAAAGGGGAAAGAGAATGTTCTTGAAGATGCGCTTTCGCAGCTACCCGAGCAAGTTGAAGTTTCGTCGTTTCACTTCCGACTAGCGACTTCCTTGAGGATATTAAGATGGAATGGCAGGAAGATTCAGATACTAGTAAGATTTAAAAAAAAAATTTGGAGGAAGCACCAAGCCCCATGCCTCGTTACAATTGGGACTCAAAAGAATAACACTATAAGGGACGCATTGTGCTTGTGACAAATTCTACTTGCATCTTCAAGAGCAGATTTTGGACAAAGTTATTCCATATGCAGGGTACTAAATTGAAAAGGAGTATGACATATCACCCACAAACCAACAGCCAGCCGGAAGTTTTAAACAGGTGCTTGGAGACAGCCCAAAGCCACCCACCAAATATGACTACCCAAAGAGAACTCCAGACCCAGCCAAGTGCCATTATTGATCGACGGATCGTGACTCGACGACGATTACCCACTAATGAAGTGCTAATACAGTGGGCGAACCTACCAATAGAAGATGTCACTAGAGAGAACTATGATGACTTGAAGATCAAATTCTCAGAATTCATGAATTATCAGCCTCGAGGACAAGGCTGATTTGAAGAGGGCGGGTCTGTTAGGACTCTAGCTTGGAGAGTCCTAATTGATAGGGACATTCATGTAAAAATATTAGGACTCTAGCTAGGAGAGTCCTAATTGAGAGGGACATTCTGTTAGGACTCTAGCTAGGAGAGTCCTAATTGAGAGGGGCATTCATGTAGGAAGTTTTTTCTTAGAGAAGAATTAGGAGTTGTAAGGGAATAGGAGTCTTGAGTAGGAGTCTTATTAGGAGTTGGTTAGAAGTAAGAGTCTTAAGTAGGAGTCCTATTAGGAGTTAGGGTTTAGAAGCCCTATAAATAGCCATATATTCCTTCTCTTTTCATAAGCAATTGATGAATCTTTTCTACAGCCTTTGAGCAGCAACTTGGAGGGAGGAACCCCTATAGAGTTCCAAGGAGGCCGATCCCCTAAAGAGATCAACCCCAAGTTTAGAATCTACAAGGGTTCTAACACATCCACTCACTTAAAGTGGAAGAGTACCGGCGGTGAAGCTCAGGGAAAGACAACTGGTACAAAGACTGGCTACCAGCTGTCCTCCAACAACAACAACAGTTGGAGAGAGCCCTGGCGCTTACAAAAGACACCGCCCAAAGGACGCCAAACTTCAGCATCTAGGGACACGGTGGACCCCTAAATATGCTGAAATCATGCAAACCACTGCCACCTAACGTAATAAATTAGAAAGTCATGGGCTGAGCCTCGGGGAGCCGCCCGACAAGATAAGCTGGCACGTAGTATAGAGCGTACCTTTACTACTTAGCAACTAAGTAGCATTTTTTAGCTGTGCCTCGGGGAGCCACTCAAAAATTAAATAATTGTACCCAAGGGAATATAAAAGAGAAAGCGAGATGAACGCGATGGGGCCCAATGAGTACCCGGATCTATCCGCCTCTTCTATATAAACCTCTTAGTAGTTCTACTTGAGCAAAAACCCCCTAGATCTTTGTAAGAATCTTTTGCTTTCTCTAGTTCCTTGTGCAAATCAGTTCTTTACAAATCAGTGTTTATCTTTTATCAGTGTTGAGGAAATTTATTAGATGGAAGGATATCTGTCAGCTTCGACAATTACAAAGCTGCATCTACATCAAGCCGGATCAACTACAATACCGCTGATGACGAGATGTTCAGCGACGAGGAAGAAATCCGGAGCCACACAATAACTGTCATAATACAAACATCGGGCAGCAAAGACAATGAGGCAGAAGGCTTGCGGAATAACCTGAATTTTTATTTTCAGGATATTGACGCTCCAGAAGGTGGTGGGGAGATGCCATATCCCCAAAAATTTCAAGAAGAAATTATAGCAGCTAGACTTGAGGAAAATTGGGAAGTGGAATACCCACAATTAGCCAAACTCTCCCAACAAGTATATTCCTCCTCTGCCGTATCAAACTACAGACCACCTACAGACTCTACTATGGGGCCAGCAAACTACCCCCCCACAATTAACATAGAGTCAACAATCCAGAAGCCTACCTTTGAAGGATACACTAGGCAAACCAAATTCAAAACAAAGGATTTTTCTGAAGCATGGAACCTACCCTCAGCATTTCAATAGCATGGAGCCATGTTCATTATCCCTACACAATTAGGGATGTTTGATGAAGTTTTTATGAGATGGGAGTCAATAACTAAGAATTTAGTCTCACTCCAAGGATTCACAGATTCCCAAGCAAAGATGGAATTTATCGAAAATCTGCTCGGTGAATCCGAGAAGCTAGCCTGGATCCAACGGAGGATGGCGTACCCTAACGAATATCAACTACTACTAGCAAATGCCGACGGAGCAGGAGGTACCCAAAATATCCTATCTCAATTAAGAACAATCTTCATACTTGAAGACCCATTTCAGGGATCAACCGGGATGCAAGAAGAGGCCTACAGAGACCTAGAGAGGCTTTCGTGCAACACCCTGAAACATATTATCCAATTCCTGAATGACTACATGAGGTTAGCCTCAAAAACGGGAAGGCTGTTCACAAGCCCCGAGCTATCTGAAAAACTATGGTCTAAGATGCCCGGAGAATTAGGAAAGAGAATAAAGGACGCCTTTGAATCCAAATACAGGGGCAATACGATTGGGGTAATCCCTAGGATCTTATTTTCCTACAAATATCTGGAAGCAAAATGCAAGGACGCTGCATTCAAAAGGGCGCTCAAAGACCTATCTTTTTGTAGTGAAATACCCATCCCAAGGTATTATAACAAGCCCGAAAGGAAATACGGGGTTAGGAGATCCACAACATATAAAGGCAAGCCCCACTCATCACATGCAAGGATAGAAAAAAGAAAGCACTTGGTAAGAAACAAAAGGTGCAAGTGCTATTTGTGCGGTGAGGAAGGACATTTTGCTAGGGAATGCCCCAACGACCATAAAAACATAAAGAGGGTTGCAATGTTTGAACAATTAGACCTTCCAGAGGATTATGAAATCATCTCTATCCAAGAAGGAAAAAAACAAAGTGACGCAATCTACTCAATTTCTAAGGGAGAAGACGTAGAGGAATTACAACATGGTATACACTCCTTCACCCATAAGATATTTGCTCTTGTTGAAGATAGCAGGACCTGGTGGATTGGACCAGAGTCAGGATACAGAGCAAGAATACAAGTCTCGCAAAAACAGGCCGAGTGCAGCCACATCTGGAGGATAAACGAGGAACTACCGGCAAGACTGGAAAGGTGCAACTACTGTAAAAGAATCTCACAGCAAAGGCACGGACGACATTGCCCGCTGTGTGAAATCACCTCATGCGGGATGTGCAGTATCTACTATTCAACAAAAAGACCCCTGTAGCACTGGAGGAACCAGTCAAGTATGAACCCAAAAATCTCCTCCAATAACAGCAGGATTATATTAACTACTGTGAGGCAGAGATAAAGAAACTGAAAGCCATAGTGGAAGCAGAAAAAGAAAAGGCAAAGGAAATTGAGGAATCCCATCAACAGGCCATTACAATTGCCCAGGAAAACCTCCAGCTAAAGCATGAAGTAGAAGAGCTGAAAAGGAAATACCAAGAGCTGGAACAAGAAAATATGGAACTTGACAGACTCCGCATGGAAAGGGCAGACTTACAAAAGGAGATCAATCTCCTAAAACAAAAGGAAAAGGCTGAAAAGGAAAGTACCTATGTCTTACTAATGGAGGAAAAGCAGTAGATACTATCAGTCGAGACGAAAGAAGCCGCCAAACCAGAAAAAGCAAAGAATATGCTATTCAACCTAAAGGTACAACTTGAAATACCCAATGCTCCTATAATCAAAGTAAATGCCATTCTGGACACAGGGGCCACCACATGCTGCATAGATGAAGGTGCGATACCTAGGGAAGCACTGGGAAAGAATCCCTACCTGGTACATTTCAGCGGGATTACATCAAAGACAACAGCAGATAAGAAATTGAGAGGAGGAAGAATGATGATAGGTGACAACTCCTTCAGAATCCCATACACATATGTGTTCCCTATGAAATTAGGGGATGACATATAGATGATAATCGGGTGCAATTTCATCTGCGCCATGCAAGGAGATGTCAGAATTGAAGGAAATACGTTAACTTTCTATAAGAACATGACCTCTATTAACACCCTCGCATATGTTCCAGTTACAGCTGCAATAGAAGAATTGGAACTAGAAGAAGAAGACTACATCCAAATTCAGGAGCTGGTTCTATACTCAGCCGAACCTCAAAAGGACGAAAACAAACTCAGAACTGAGTTTGGAAGCCTGATCGAAAAATTGAAGGCCCAAGGATACATTGGTGAAAATCCTCTTCAACACTGGAAGAAAAACGGGTTGATGTGTGAACTGGAAATCAAAAACCCAAACCTTACAATAGAGGACAAGCCATTAAAGCACCTCTCGCCTCATGCCAGAGAATCCTTCTCTAAACACATCAAAGCACTTCTGGACATTGGCGTGATCAGACCAAGCAAAAGCAGGCAGTCGAACACTGAAGTTCTACTTGAGCAAAATCCCCATAGATCTTTGTAAGAATCTTTTGCTTTCTCTAGTTTCTTGTGCAAATCACTTCTTTGCAAATTAGTGTTTATCTTTTATCAGTGTTTCGTGTTTCTCTTAGTGTTTCTCTTACAAATCAGTGTTTCTCTTTTATCAGTTTTTCTCTTCTCTTATGTTTTTCTCTTCTCTTTGGTATCAGAGCCAGCTTATTATTATGAATGTCCAAATCTGTGTTCATAATAGTTCTTTCCTGTAAAAGAGATGACTAGTTTATATAAACTGTAAGTTCCTTCCTATTCTAAGACATTGAAACTAGTGGCACAGAGGCTGGACCTAATAAGCCCACTGGATTTGAAGTCTTAATTAACCTTGAGGAAGTACTTATCTGATCTAAAAAGTAAGTCGATCAAAAGACGTAAGGTGTTAAAAGGTCAGGGAGACCCATAGGAACACCAACAAGGTGAGACGACTAAAATCTAGAAAGGATAAGGAAAACCAGGTTATGAAAGTCTAAAGGTACATGTCTGAAAAAAGGGAAGAAGCCATACAGCAATGGTACACTAGTTCTCATACTTCAAAGGTTGACTACCTTGACCTTGTGGAAACCCATAGTCCCACCAGAAAAGAGCTAGCCCATAATCTTGCGGTTATTTATGACAGAACCTGCCTGTCTAGTAGAGTCAATTTAAAAAACTTCAAGGCCATTATTGAGAAAAATCAGAGTCTAGAGAGGGAAATCAAAGGACTCAAGCACTCCATAAAAACTCTCACTGCCTTACTCTCGGAAAATAGACCCCTCACGAAACAAGAAGTGCGAGTTTTGGTCGCAGAAATTTCCAAGCAACCAAAACTTATGGAAGAAGAGGCTCTCAGACTAACTCAAAGCTTAAATCAAAAGCTGCAGAGGGTTGAACAACTTCTATCAAGGATAGAAAAACAAATTTTTGGATGAACTATCTGTTCTCCAAAAACACCGAATCCTACAAAGAAGCCCTCAAGGCCACAGAACCTATTGATCCCCCATCTTTAGGATTTCTCAAAACAAACGATTACCCGAGGACCCTTAGCCACCAAGCAGTTGTAATTAAACAGCACAACACACAAATTCAACTCCTTACACAGACTGCTGAGGATATAAAGGGGATACGAACAGAACTAAAAACTATAAGGGAGCTTCAGCAAGCTAAGACAGAACCACCCCAGAGCATCCCAGAAGATTTGATAGCAAAGCTCTCCAATTTAAGCCTAGGTCCCTCAGAAAGACCTAAAGAGGCAAAAGGAAAAATTTTGGTGTTCAAAGATCCTATACAAATCTTAAAACAAGTCCAGAAATGATGACTAGGACTCAAGAAGTCTCCACATCTGCCCCCTTGATCGAAGATCAAATCCGAGATTACAGAAGAAATCAACGTAGGATCTTTAACGCTCGCTAGGCAACAAGACGTGCAGGACAAAGATTATTTGGAGGTTCAGTCTCCACCCAACATGTCCTAGAACAGCAGATAGACCCTCAGGCACAACTAAGGTTATCTATGCACGAAAGATCAACTATAGCACCAGCTGAGGTGCTATACCACTCAAGAAGGGACGATGCCCATCACAGGGTATACGTTCCCAGATCTGAAGAGGCCACGCTGGTTACAAACAACCAGGAGGACATATCCTTCATCATGGAGGAAAGTTACGAAAGGCTTCAGAGGAGTAGAATGCAGTATATCCACTTGGGAACACTCCAGGTACGACTGCAAACGACAGGAAGAAGGGACACTGGCACTACTAGTGTTCAGGGACAACAGATGGAAGGATGATCGGTCCATCATTGCCACCATGGAAGTCGACTTGACTCGAGGGAGTCAGCTGGTCTACGTAATCCCCGACATCATGATGATAATAGGGGACTTTTACCGTAATATTCAACTCTTAATCCTCACCAGAGGATATGACACATGGCGGAATGGTGAAGCTAATTTGCTTGTCACCCGAGGAATGGAAGGGCGACTTTCAAATACCCCGAATGTTGCCTTTGCGTAAGAAGTATCAGGGGTGGAGGACTACCTCACCAGCCACGGTGTATGGGCACTACCAGGGAGGAGGTACTCTACAACAGATATACAAAGAAGAGACTGGGTCATTCGACCAACTCATGTCTCAATACCAATGCAGCCATCAGAAGCACGAAGCCGAAATTTATTAGATGGAAGGATATCTGTCAGCTTCGATAATTACAAAGCTGCATCTACATCAAACTAGATCAACTACAATACCGCTGATGATGAGACGTTCAGCGACGAGGAAGAAATCCGGAGCCACACAATAACTGTCATAATACAAACATCGGGCAGCAAAGACAATGAGGCAGAAGGCTTGCGGAATAACCTGAATTTTTATTTTCAGGATATTGACGCTCCAGAAGGTGGTGGAGAGATGCCATATCCCCAAAAATTTCAAGAAGAAATTATAGCAGCTGGACTTGAGGAAAATTGGGAAGTGGAATACCCACAATTAGCCAAACTCTCCCAACAAGTATATTCCTCCTCTACCGTATCAAACTATAGACCACCTACAGACTCTACTATAGGGCCAGCGAACTACCCCCCCGCAATTAACATAGAGTCAACAATCCAGAAGCCTACCTTTGAAGGATACACTAGGCAAACCAAATTCAAAACAAAGGATTTTTCTGAAGCATGGAACCTACCCTCAGCATTTCAACAGCAGGGAGCCATGTTCATTATCCCTACACAATTAGGGATGTTTGATGAAGTTTTTGTTGGGAAATCATTGGGGGGGCGACATCATATGCGCAGCGGAAGAACAAGAAAACAAAAATCCCCGATTCCCAAAAAGATGTTCATCGTCGTGCGAAGATTGGTGCGCAAAATCCGCAAAAACACAAAACTGCGTATAGAGATTGTGTTACCTAGGGAGATCGTATATCCCTGTTTCCTTGCAGATCCTTAGGAGAGGGTGAAGGAGGTCAAGCGTCCTCCTCTCTAGCGGTGATCCACACAGCAGGGTTGCGACGACGCTCCTCAAAACTCCAGGCCTACTCTGAGGTGGAGAGGGAGAGGAGAATAGGAAGGGCAAGCAAAGACTCTAGCCTATGAGGCTGTGAATCCCTCCTATTTATAGAGATCCCGTGTCAAAACCCTAATGGGTCCTTTCCCTAGTGGGTATTGGATCTGCATCCAATAAGACAAGGGCTCCGTCGGATATCTCATATCCGAACCTCTACTCATCGCAATGCCTACCATATGTGTGTGACCCTCTAGGCCCAATATCGAGCTGGCCGTGAGTCATACCTGTTAGAACTCTTTCTAACTAAGTGAATTATTATCTCTGTAATAATTCACTTGACTCATCGACTACGGAAGTACTAGGCCACTACGCCGTAGTCCCCAGACGATACAGGGGAATCCAATCCATTGGACCTGTCTGTCCTCAGTTACCATGTACCTATAGTCCCTCATCCATCTAATATCCCAGAGACCGTATATCGAGCATGGTGCTGTCAGACCCATACGGTTTCTACTCGAGTCTCGCTCTAATCGGATTCTCCCGGAGAACTCTTTCTCTCTCAACCCGAATGACCCTGGCCAGGGATTTGTCTGAGCAAGAACACATGGGATATTCCTCTCATGATACCGAGAGTGGATGATCCTCTATCGACACTCAATAGCCCTCGTAAGGTCGACTACCACTCCCAATGACCAGCTGTACTAGATCTGGGAACAGCCAAACCTATAAGTCTGGTATCAAAGAGTGGAGCACTCATACAGGACATCCTTGGTGTCTCAAGTCTAAGAACCAGATACACCACTAGGACTACGGAATCGTTGTCTGACAATAAGGCATCATCAACCATCCAGCATTCCGTAAGCGGATCAATCAGTGAACTCATTCTCCAATGAGCACATGTACTGTATCCCTAGTGTCCCTACACGAGCAGCTATGAGACCAGCTGCATCCATCATATGGACGGGTATACAGCACACCAGTCTATCCGGTTATCACGATGTCCCTCTCGAGTAACCTATGACCGGGATTATTTAGGATATGTGTTTAAAGGTGAATCGATCTCATTATCGTGATCTCATCACGATCCGATTCCCATTGCACAAATCCAAGGACATCACAATATATATGCATTTATGCAATAGTTATAAAGTGATATACGCCAAAATATAATAAGCAAAAAGATTCTGTATCAAGTCACACGTGCCATCACTCACGTGATTGGCTTGCTGGGCACTTATGACTAGCAGTTTTTATGAGATGAGAGTCAATAACTAAGAATTTAGTCTCACTCCAAGGATTCACAGATTCCCAAGCAAAGATGGAATTTATCGAAAATCTGCTCGGTGAATCCGAGAAGCTAGCCTGGATCCAATGGAGGATGGCGTACCCTGACGAATACCAACTACTACTGGCAAACGCCGACGGAGCAAGAGGTACCCAAAATATCCTATCTCAATTAAGAACAATCTTCATACTTGAAGACCCATTTCAGGGATCAACCGGGAGGCGAGAAGAGGCCTACAGAGACCTAGAGAGGCTTTCGTGCAACAACCTGAAACATATTATCCAATTCTTGAATGACTACATGAGGTTAGCCTAAAAAATGGGAAGGCTGTTCACAAGCCCCGAGCTATCTGAAAAACTATGGTCCAAGATGCCCGGAGAATTAAGAAAGAGAATAAAGGATGCCTTTGAATCCAAATACAGGGGCAATACGATCGGGGTAATCCCAAGGATCTTATTTTCTTACAAATATCTGGAAGCAGAATGCAAGGACGCCACATTCAAAAGGATGCTCAAAGACCTGTCTTTCTGTAGTGAAATACCCATCCCAAGGTATTATAACAAGCCTGAAAGGAAATACGGGGTTAGGAGATCCACAACATATAAAGGCAAGCCCCACTCATCATATGCAAGGATAGAAAAAAGAAAGCACCTGATAAGAAACAAAAGGTGCAAGTGCTATTTGTGCGGTGAGGAAGGACATTTCGCCAGGGAATGCCCCAACGACTGCAAAAACATAAAGGGGGTTGCAATGTTTGAACAATTAGACCTTCCAGAGGATTATAAAATCATCTCTGTCCAAGAAGGAGAAAACCAAAGTGACGCAATCTACCCAATTTCTGAGGGAGAAGACGTAGAGGAGTTACAACATGGTATACACTCCGTCACCCATAAGATATTTGCTCTTGTTGAATATAGCAGGACCTGGTGGATTGGAGAGTATACCATGTTGTAATTCCTCTACGTCTTCTCCCTCAGAAATTGAGTGGATTGGAGTGTATACCATGTTGTAATTCCTCTATGTCTTCTCCCTCAAAAGTTGACTATGATTGCTGTTGTCCTATGCCTGCTTTTGCTTGGTCTGATCACGCCAATGTCCAGAAGTGCTTTGATGTGTTTAGAGAAGGATTCTCTGGCCTGGGGCGTGAGGTGCTTTAATGGCTTGTCCTCTATTGTAAGGTTTGGGTTTTTGATTTCCAGTTCACACATCAACCCGTTTTTCTTCTAGTGTTGAAGAGGATTTTCACCAATGTACCCTTGGGCCTTTAATTTTTTGATCGGGCTTCCAAACTGCGCTCTGAGTTTGTTTTCGTCCTTTTGAGGTTCGACTGAGTATAGAACCAGCTCCTGAATTTGGATGTAGTCTTCTTCTTCTAGTTCCAGTTCTTCTATTGTTGTTGTAACTGGAACATATGGGAGGGTGTTAATAGTGGTCAGGTTCTTATAGAAGGTTACCGTATTTCCTTCATTTCTGACTCCTCCTTGCATGGCGCGGATGAAATTGCACTTGATTATCATCTGTATGTCATCCCCTAATTTCATAAGGAACACATATGTGTATGGGATTCTGAAGGAGTTGTCACCTATCATCATTCTTCGTCCTTTCAATTTCTTATCTGCTGTTGTCTTTGATGTAATCCCATTGAAATGTACCAGGTAGGGATTCTTTTCTAGTGCTTCCCTAGGTATCGCGCCTTCATCTATGCAGCATATGGTGGCCCCTGTGTCTACAATAGCATTTACTTTGATTATAAGAGTATTGGGTATTTTAAGTTGTACCTTAAGGTTGAATAGCATATTTTTTGTTTTTTTTGGTTTGGCGGCTTCTTTCGTCTCGGCTGATAGTATCTGCTGCTTTTCCTCCATTAGTAAGACATAGGTGCTTTCCTTTTCAACCTTTTGCTTTTGTTTTAGGAGATTGATCTCCTTTTGTAAGTCTGCTCTTTCCATGCGGAGCCTGTCAAGTTCCATACTTTCTTGTTCCAGCTCTCGGTATTTCCTTTTCAGTTCTTCTACTTCACGTTTTAGCTGGAGGTTTTCCTGGGCAATTGTAATGGCCTGTTGATGGGCTTCCTCAATTTCCTTTGCTTTTTCTTTTTCTGCTTCCACTGTGGCTTTCAGTTTCTTTATTTCTGCCTCACAGTGGTTAATATAATCCTACTGTTGTTAGAGGAGATTTTTGGGTTCATACTTGACTGGTTCCTCCAGTGCTACAGGGGTCTTTTTGTTGAAGTAGTAGATTCTGCACATCCCGCACGAGGTAATTTCACACAGCGGGCAACGTCGTCTGTGCCTTTGCTGTGAGATTCTTTTACAGTAGTTGCACCTTTCCAGTCTTGCCGGTAGTTCTTCGTTTATCCTCTAGATGTGGCTGCACTCGGCCTGTTTTTGCGAGACTTGTATTCTTGCTCTGTATCCTAACTCTGGTCCAATCCACCAGGTCCTGCTATCTTCAACAAGAGCAAATATCTTATGAGGTACTCTCTAATTGGGAGTGAGGTACTCTCTAATAAGTGCAAATATCTTATGAGCAAATATCTTATGAGGTACTCTCTAACTTTGGCCCGTAGTCACTCCCTAATTGGGAGTGAGGTACGCTCTATCCGGCTTGGGGTCCACCGTGTCCTTCAAAGACAATGAGGTATGCTTTATACTGCGCGCCAGCTTATCTTGTCGGGCGGCTCCCCGAGGCTCAGCTCATGACTTTCTAATTTATTGCGTTAGGTGGCGGTGGTTTGCATGATTTCAGCATATTTAGGGGTCCATCGTGTCCCTAGATGCCTAGTGTAACCTGAATTTTTATTATGATAGTTATTGTGTGGTCCACCGTGTCCCTTTTTTTCTTTCCCCAATTTTTTGGGATATGGCCTGTTAATGAGCTTCCTCAATTTCCTATGCCACACAAAAGACACATATACTGTTGATTTCTTCCTCAATTTCCAATAACGCAGGGAGCCATGTCCATCAAATTTCGTTATGGGGTCACAAATTTTATTGTTTTCGATCACTCGATACATATACTGGTACATCAAATTGTGTTATTGGATCTCAACAGAAGTTCATGTTGTATTCTGGTACATCATACTTGTTTTCGTTCTGCAGTCTGGTATTGTTGCTGCCAATACTGTGCTTGAAAATGACTCTAACCTGTTGAGGAATCCAAAACATATGGTTCAATCATTGATGGAATGTGGAGCAAGACTTCTTGACGCTAGATTTCTTCAAACTTATATCTCGACCGTAGGTGTACAAGTTTAGTTACGGAAACAGATTCATATATCATGGATGTCAGAATGCTAGTTGCTTACTGGTGCTTACAGTGATGTTTACTTGGTTTAAATCTGTAGTTGTAACAAAGCATTTATTAAGTTGACATAAACTGCCGTTGTACCAACATACTCTGGGTGAGAAAGGAAGATACTGACCAGTTGAGGAATCCAAGTCTAATTCTGTACCGACATGCACTTTACAGCATGAGCTTCGAAAGACCAAAGTTTAGTTTTTGATATATACAATTATAATCCAAGTCTAATGTTGTTGCTGCATTGATACGTACATAATACTACTGCATTCACCAATTTAACAAATCATTCAAAGCTGTTGCTGGCCGACAAATGATCAATTTGCCTCAAAGCATATTGCGTTAATGAAGTATCCATTCATTGCATTTCATCAAGAGTACAACATTCAGACACTATCCAAAATTTATTACCACCAATGGACATTCATTAGACATCAAAATTGCATAGAACTGGATATTGCAACCTTACACCCACATCTAACAATGACAAAGACAAAGACAAAGACCTGGATATAGAACTTATGAACTAAGAAATAACCCAACCTAGGCCAAGACAACATTTTAAAGCTTCTGAATTGATGATGCAATCATGTATGCCTCTTTATTTGAATTAGCTGTCCAAATAATATATATTGCAATCCAACAAATGATCAGAGCTCCCCAGTAAAATTTCTCCATTGATCTACTTCTGGCTAACTCCACTTGAAGCATTTTTACTTTTCACAACAGACCTAAAATTACTCTCTTTGCTCATTCACACAGATGGATTAATCCAAGCAAAGAATCGGCATTCCTCAGGTTTTGTTACACCAGAAACAAATTCCTTGTCAGCATCCCCCATATTCAAACATAGGTGGATCAATAATTTTCAGTAAAAAAAATACATGTATACAACAAACAAAGATAAAATCATTAGAATGACAAAAATATAATTGGTTGTCCAACTCACGTGTAATTTGACACGAAGCAAATCTCTTTCCAGGGTTCTCCTCTGTCCACCTCACCATAAATCACATACCATAATAGCATAATACATCAGTATTTGAACTCAAACTTGAGATTGCAATATTGTAGAGGATAATTTATTAATTGTGAAGAAGTTTACTACAAACCCTAGGAGAAAGATTTGGGAAAGAACAGTGAGGAGTCAATGAGAGGCCATTCAAAGTCAATCACCCCTGGTATCAATGGGTTAATGGGTGAAATGATTGTTTTGTACTCACTTAACCGTCAAATTAGCACATTATGTCACGTGTAGAAGATTTCATTAAAAAAAATATATTATTATTAAAAATTAGATAAATTATAATAATTTTAAAATTATCAAAATATCAATATAACTCTTAAAAGTACAAGAAACATGAGACCAAACTACAAGAGAAAAATATGTAATTGGCTTTACCATCAGGCATAACATCATGGATTTTAGGCCCTCTTTAGCTTCCTCCTATGGAAACCACCAGAATTGTGATTCAGAATGCAGGCACAAGAAATCTTGTATCATCTTCGTGCTGATGTATCCATGAACAAGACCAAAGAAGAAATGAAGGGCAAAAACAGTTCAATTTCCTCTGTTTATGGCATCCTCATGTTAGAGTAAATCTTGCACTTGTTTATGACAGATTAATGATCAGTAGACTTGTGAGAAGCAATTGAAGCACTTCCAGTACTCTCATCAAGGAAGGTCATGGGGAAGTCTTCGTCGAAGGCACAGCTCAGGCCATAGCCATATGAGATGTTGATACCCTCAGCCAGTGGCAAGAAGAGATCGGAGTATCGGGCACTGCCGACCACAATGTCTGGCACGATGGAGTCAAAAATCCCCTCATCTGCAGGTGCGACACAATGCTCTGCACTTCCTGTCTTTTTCGCCCTAATGACCTATAAAACAGTGTGCCAGTGCAGAAAGATCATGGTGAAGAGAAACCAATCGAGGCTGGGGAAAGGAGCATACGTATCGGTCTTTGCTGTCATCCTTATATATCAAGATAAAATCTCCAAGCTGAAGACAGTTCTTCTTGACGTAGTCCCCTTAAAAATGAATTCAAACACTGATCAAGTTCGAATAGGGACATCTGTGAAGCAGCTGAGGTCTCAGATGGTTGGGTTATTGTTTGTGAGGAGGAGCTCACCAGTGTTCTCCAGTACGTACATCCTGCTCCTATTATTAGGCCAAAATCTGTTGAAGATGTGAACCTGTGAGATGCTATAACAGATGTAGATTTATGGAGCCAATGATGTGAACAATGACCAACTGGGAGAGTACAGAGGTTCACCATCACAAATTTTTGATTACTTCTTAACAAGAAGAAGAGCCTTTCCTGGAGAAAAATAAGTAATCAGAAGCCAGCATGCTTATTATCGATTCTGGCTAGCTAGTATCTATGATGATTACTTGTGTTTTTACATATATATCATTGTCATCAAACAGAAGGGAAACACCTATCTTTTTTCCGGAGAATATGTATTAGGGTTGGTCAGTATTTAAGATTCTACTCCTGAGGAGTAATAATTAGATTATAACTAGTTGATGAATTAGAATTAGAATTTAGATTATATGTAAGAAGAGAAAGTCTTTAGTGAATTATGATTTGTTTTTATAAACACACCATATATCTTATGATTTTAGTGAAAAGAAGAAGCATAGAGAAAGGTATTATGGGTGTTCTAGATTTTCTCTGGAGTATCTCTAGATTTTAGTGAAAAGAAGGGATATGGGTGTTCTAGATTTTCACTAGAGTATCTCTAGTGAAAAGAAGAAGCATAGAGAGGATTGAGAGAGGAGTTCCACCACATTTATATGAGAGAGTACATTAGAGAGGATTCTGGTATTGGGATTATATTAACTCAAAGCAAAGTTATTCCTTGTTGATTTTTTTTTATAGTGACGAATTTGTTTTCTCTATGAATATAGGTAGAAAGTGGTAAACAACAATGTAGATCTTGTGTCGGCGTTTTTGGATTTAATTTCCTCTCCTCCTCGACAGTAAATTCACTGCGCACCTTCATGTTGATCAAATTGGATGCGATTATGCAAAAGTGCAGAACAACATATATTTTGCAAAATGCAAGAAATAAAAACTCAAAAGAAGCTTAAATAGCTGCATGAGACCTGTATTTGAAGGTCCAGGCTTGAAGGTTGTCCGGATCATCCATGTTTATCATAATGCCTTCCCTGGATGTCAGGCAGGGAAGGTGGGCCTCTGCTTCTTTCTGGAAATTGTTACAAGAGGAGATAGATGATGCATAATTTCAGCAATTTGGAAAAATATTCGGAGAAGCTATCAACAGTGTAGACCTTTGGCAGAACAATTCTTCCGAGTTGGCTAACATCACTGTTTCTGAGCTCCTTTTGCAGAAGAAATCTCAACCCACCCACAGCTTGCTGAAACAAAGATGAGCAAGAATCTCAAATCTCTGCAGGAAGTAGTAGACACTCATAATTTTCAAGTGAACCTTACACCAGGATCAAGGGCTGGCACTCTCAAGTCCAGCACGGAGCCCTGATATAAGGACATGCATAAATCCACTAGCCACTTTTCTTATAAAACTTTACATGGTTCAGCAACATTGAGAAAGCAATTAGCAAAGCTAGAAAAGGCCAAAACCATAACATGGAACCAAATATGAAAGGATAAGAATAATTACAAAAAGAATAAAAAAGTAAAACAAATATCATAACCTATGTCATGGGACTGCTAATTCACTACAAAGGTAAAGTTCATCTCAGGTGAATATTTTCAATTGACACAATCAGCATAAATGAAATGAAAAACCTGAGGGCAATACCCAAATCTATTCAATTTGAAGCCAACAAATAAATAGATTAAATCCTGATATAGGAACAAATTCGGATACTTGTATTCTTCCAACATTAGATTGAAATTCATAGTCATCACAAAGAAATGTGATACCAGATGTGTTTGTGTATGTTTGTATGAGGGTGAAAACATAACAGTATTAAGCATAATCAGGTTACAACTGAAGATTATATTTCTAACAATGTTAAGAACAATGACTGAGATCAAATTGCTCATTGAACATCATCACGAAAAGAACAGCAGAAACTTCGAGACTATTCATCAGTTATCTATTATACTACTTGACATTTCTATAAACTTTTTCTTTGAAAGGAACTTTTCCGTAAAGCCTACCCACATTGATCTCTTGTTCGGCATGAACATGGAAATGAGAACATTTTTCTCTGTTAAACGATATGGAGTCATTTTCAACACACAGAACAGTGAGATGCAGAGCAGATAAATCGCTTGCAACATCTAAAATTTTCATGATAGAGAGGGAGGGACGCGATGGACGGCCAAGATGGCGCATGCAAATGCCCATATCCGTCGAGCCCGTCAACCATCACGTGGTTCACGACGATTTAGACGTTGAACACCTGAAGAGAGTAGAGAAGAGGGTGGTGACCGGAAGGGAGGAGGCTTACAGATGCAGCATCGGCGTCGGCTGCTGCAACGCGACAACGGGGCTTTCGGCCGTGCTGCTTGGCGACCATCTTCCGCCGCCGTCTCGCACGGTGCTTGGCGACCACCACCTCCTGCTGCTTGTTGATCCCCGCCATGGCAGCTACTGAATGGCGACCGTCACTCAGCTAGTGGCTGGTGGTGATGAATACGAGAAGAAGGGGTTGGTTGAGATACATACAACAAGAGGAAAGAAGGGAAGACGAAGGAGGGGTTGGGAGATGGAGAGATAAATGGAAGAGGATAGCAGGGCGGAGATGGGGAATAGGTTCGTGAGTGGTGAATTCTTCTGAGGAAGAGCGGCCAAGTGGCGGAAGGGCTCTGACTCCTCTGCACCGGGAATCAATCAATGACCTCTTTTCTCTGCGCTCCGCCGCGCTTACACTCGTCCATCTCCCCTTCACCAGCTAGCTGCGGTCAATAGACGAAGGAGAGAGAACGGGAAGAAGATAAAAAGGATCAGTGCAGCTGGGTTCCCTCGATCAGCACCCCTCGTCGTTCATGGCTTCAATGAGTAATGACGAATCCGACCCGAGGGGGAAAGAGAAAGTGGAGGGAGGCCTCTCGAAACTGGCAGCAGATTTAGGGCAGTATAGCAATTAACTAGTAAACCGTTACACTTCGAAAGGTTCCGAGAAATCCAGCAAAAGTCCCACAAGATTTTTTATGCTTCCGTTGGAAAATCGTGCACGGATCTGAAGGCTTGACCTGTATGCGTTGGTGGGAGGGCGATAACCATTCCGTTACTCTGTCAAGATCCAGGTTGCGAGCATCAGGAAATTTACACGAATCTCAAGGTTGGACTGAGCTGCATCTGCGGTGTACCTCTATCTGTCTAAAACATGGAGAAAAAGAAGGGATATGTGAATCTTACACGTATATCATCATAATGCAAACAACAAGTGAATCTAATATATCTCACATTGTATCGTTTAGTTATATGTAGGCAAACTTTTTAGTTAAATGGATGGTGTGCTAAATTCTTTTTTATTTTAATAATATTATTTTATCATTCATTATCGTTTCTTTTTCTATTAATGTTTAACGTGTGTTAAATTTGCTATTCTATGATAAGAGATATATGAGTTTTCAAACTATTAGAACCCTTACAGATTCTAAGCTAGGGGTTGATCTCTTTAGGGGATCGACCTCTTTGGAACTCTATAAAGGTTTCTTCCTCCAAGTTACTACTCAAAGGCTGCAGAAAATATTCATCTATTGCTTATCAAAAGAGGATGAATATATGACTATTTATAGGGTTTCTAAACCCTAACTCCTAATAGGATTCTTACTTAATTAAGACTCTTACTCAAGACTCCTAATAGGAGTTCTACTCAAGACTCATATTCCTTTACAACTCCTAATTCTTCTCTAAGAAATAACCTTCAAACCTTAGCTGACCTCTTCACCTCTTTAATAGGGGTCGGCTTAGGTAGGTATCACATGAATGTCCCTCTCAATTAGGACTCTCCTAACTAGAGTCCTAACAGACCCGTCCTCTTCAAATCAGTCTTGTCTTCGAGGCTAACAATTCATAAATTCTGGGAATTTGATCTTCAAGTCGTTATAGTTCTCTCAAGTGGCATCTTCTGTTGGTAGATTCGTCCACTGTATTAGCACTTCAGTAGTGGGTCGTCATCGTCGAGTCACGATCCATCGATCAATAATGACACATAGCTAGGTCTGAAGTTCTCCTTGAGTAGTCATATTTGGTGGGTGGCTTTGGGCTATCTCTAAGCACTTATTTATAACTTCCGTATGGCCGTCGGTTTATGGGTGATATGTTATACTCCTCAATTTAGTACTCTATATATGGAATAACTTTGTCAAAAATCTGCTCGTGAAGATGCAAGTAGAAACCAATTGTAAAATATCTTAGGTCTAAGTTTGAATAACTTTGTCAAAATATCTTAGGTCTCTATGGTACGGGTGGTACCATGGAGTCCTATTGGAGTTAAGGTTTAGAAACCCTATAAATAGTTATGTATTCATCCTCTTTTGATAAATAATAAATAAATCTTTTCTGCAGCCTTTGAGCAGCAGCTTGGAGGAAGAAACCCTTATAAAGTTCCAAGAAGGCCGATCCCCTAAAGAGATCAATCCCAAGCTTAGAATCTGTAAGGGTTCTAACACTTTGTATTAGAGCAGTATTCTTGGTATCTCGCTGCCCTTCCACAGCCATTCATCAGCCCTCCATAGCCACCCAAAGCAATTCCCACAATTGCTTAAAAGATCATCGTCAAATTCCGTCATCATCTCTACCACCGCAGATCATCCTTTGATCTCTCCATAAATTGCAATAGGTTTTAGTTTCCTACCTTACTACTGCTGTAATTTAGTTATCCTTATTTAAAAATCCAAAAAAAAATTATTCCAAAGTTTTTATCTCTACGACGAAAGATACATTGCAGAATTCCAATCGCATAGCACAATCTGTTTGATCTTACTACTATGTTTTTTCTATCCAAATCTCTATGAAATTTTTATGACAGCTTTGACACTTCCTAATAGCATATTTTTCTTTATTTTTTTAAAAAATTCTTAATATAAACCATTGATCTTTCATGTCTAAACTGCTATCATTGAAAATCTGCACTGTAAAATTTCAATCGCATAACACAGTTTGTTTGATCTTTGCTACTACATTTTTTTTGTCCAAATTTTTACAAAATTTTTATAATAGATTTAACACTTCCTACAGTGGATTTTTCTTTGGTTTTATTGAAAAATTCTTAATATAAACTACTAATCTTTTACGTCCAATCTGCTATACTTGAAAATCTACAGAAAATTTCAGCCACATATTGTTGCCTTAACCGATCTATTTGCAATCCTTTTTGAACAAAATTTCTTATACACTTCATAGATCATCTTAGCTTCTATATAAGATTAATCTATTGAGAAATTCATCTCTAAAAATGATTTTGTGTTACTGCAAATTTTTATCGCAAACCGTTGAAATTTTTCGACGAGAATTCTGCTATCACAACTTACACCAATTTCCTTGCTGTAATACTGCCAAAATCTTCTTGATTAAATTAGACATCCTTGCTGTCATATAAACTAAGATTTTATTATCAATTCTCTCCTCAAATCTCTCAAGTTTTTGGTGGAAATTTTGTCGAGAAACCGTAATTTCTTCGACGACAATTCTGCTCTTACAAGACAGCACATAAAATTTGCAGCAACTTCCACTGATTTCCATCAAAACTTTGCTGCCATCTACCACAGATCTAAAACTTTTATCCACAACCCTAAAACTCCACTAAACAACACCCTTAAACCTATACATGCCTTTAACCCGACAATAAAAGAGAGATCTTAATATCACAGATTTAGAAACATATACTATGGCATATGAGAAGGTAATTAATACTAAATTCGAAGCCTTCGAGGCCCGAATGGAAGATAAGATTCAGACTCTCTTTACCGAACTCAGTTTGGGCCGACCACCAAGCCTGAAGAAATTACATCAAGGAGAGAGCTCAAACCAATCGCACCAAGCCCAAAGAGTGTTGAATCTCGTATTTTGATGATGAAACTACTTGATATATGTTTATGATTTAATCTGCGTTTTGAGTGACGCAGGATGCTTCGATCAGGATGAGACAATTAAAGCAAGAAAATCATGTTGTGCCGGAGGAACATGTCAGAAGATTGGACGTCGGGCCGGTGGATCGGTCGACGTATCGATAGAAGGCTTCGGGCCGTGGACTCGGGCATCGGGCCAAGAAGAGCGGGTATTGTGCTAAGGATATCGGAGTTGTGGAGCCAACTGGCCGATTGGGCAATAGGCCGCATGAAAGGACGATGCGCCGAAGAATCGGACGAAGCGTCGAGGGACCAATGACATGCCGGACAACTTGGTTAATTGCTTAGGATTAATTGTCTCGATCGAAGTTTGTTTACATGTGCAGGATTAACTACGATGAAAGTTAGACAAGCAGCAGGAGTTGCGCCGGATTCAAGTTCATGATCACGTTGGGAGTTCGAGAGTTCGACGGAAGTTCGGACGGTCGTCGGAGGTTCTGCGAGAACAGATCCGAGAAGTCCAGAAGCTTGCCAAGCGAAGCTCATCGGAACTCGCCAAGTGGATCGTCGCAAAGTCCAGGAGTTTGCCGGAAGTCCGCAGGAGCATCGCCGAGGGTTCATCGGATGATCGACGGAAGTTCGCCGGAAACTCGCCGGAAGAAGCGATTGACGCACCGAAGCAAAGCTGCAGAAATTGTCTTTGATCTAATCATAGTTAGCACGTTGATTAAGTTGGAAAATGGGAGGTGATCCCATTAGCTTAATCTTAGGGCAATTGGGCCCTTGAAAGACTGAAATTGGGCCGAATGGAGCTAACCATTCGGACCCTGATTGCACCAGGAGGTGCAACCGCCTAGGCCAGGAGGTGGCACCGCCTGGGCTAAGCCTCCCAGCGAGACTGGGCGGTGCAACCTCCCCAGCCAGGAGGTGGCACCGCCTGAGCTCAGTCTTCGAGCTAGACTGGGCGGTGCAACCTCCCTGACAGAGAGGTGGCACCGCCTGAGCTCAGTCTTCGAGCTAGACTGGGCGGTGCAACCTCCCTGACAGAGAGGTGGCACCGCCTGAGCTCAGTCTTCGAGCAAGACTGGGCGGTGCAACCTCCCTGACAGAGAGGTGTCACCGCCTGAGCTCGGTCTTCGAGCTCTGGCAGAGAGGTGCAACTGCCTCAGTCAAGAGGTGGCACCGCCTGGGCTCAGTCTTCGAGCTCTGCCAGGCGGTGCAACCACTCCAGTCAGGAGGTGCAACCGCCTAATCCCGGAATTCCGGGATTTGATCGTTTTGAGCTCCAAATTTGAACTGGGTTGGGGCCTATAAATACCCCACCCATTCAGCACTAAAAGCACAGAACACACACTCGAAATCTTGCTATCTTTCTGTGTTTCTTAGAGCTCAAAACTGCTAGTTCTCCTCTTTCTATTCTTCAAGTTTGAGTTGTAAAGAGAGGAGAGAAAACTTCTGTAAGGGTTGTCTCCTAAGCCCGTCAAAAGGAGTGAATCTGTAAGAGGGTAGTTGGCCTTCGCCTATTGAAGGAAGGCTTCTAGTTGACGTCGGTGACCTCGTCGGTGGAGGAAGCCAAAAGTGGAGTAGGTCAAGACTGACCGAACCACTCTAAATCTCTGGTTTGCTTTCATTTTGAGCATTTTATCATTACTGCAAACCTCCTACATAGCTACTGCTCTCTGCGCTTTTACGAACAAGTTTCTAAGTTCTGTTCTTTTCAAATCTGCATTCAGATGTAAATCGGTGTTTTCGTACGATCTCTACATTGCGGTGTACACTTACATTTTGATTCTATTTATAACTGTAAACTGTCTTCTGCGCTTTTACGAACGAGTTTCTTTGCAGTTTACGTTTACGTCTTGATTCTGTTTATAACTGCAAACTGATTTCTGCGAACAAGTTTCTTTGCAGTTTACGTTTACGTCTTGATTCTGTTTAGACGTAAAACTGTGTTTTAGACGTAAACTACTTTTAAACGTAAAACTACGTTTAGACGTAAAACTGTGTTTAGACGTAAACTGCGTTTAGACGTAAAACTACGTTTAGACGTAAAACTGCGTTTAGACGTAAACTGCATTTAGACGTAAAACTACGTTTAGACGTAAAACTATGTTTAGACGTAAAACTGCGTTTAGACGCAAACTGCACTGCGCTCAGACGCAATCTGATCTTAGACGTAAACTGCGTTTAGACGCAAACTGCGCTTAAACGCAATCTGCGCTTAGACGCAAACTGCGCTTAGACGCAAACTGCGCTTAGACGCAATCGGAGTTTAGACGTAAACTGCGCTTAGACGCAAACTGCGCTTAAACGCAATCTGAGCTTAGACGCAAACTGCGCTTAGATGCAAACTGCGCTTAGACGCAATCTGCATTTAGACGCAAACTGCAAACTGCATAAATTGCGCTTAGACGCAAACTGTGTTTAGACATAAACTGCACTTAATCATAAGTAATCTTAGAATTGGCTTTTGCATCAAAATAGTTTTTATCGAACGAACGCAGCTTTCATTTTTAATCGCTGAAAGATTTCCGCTGCACTAATTCACCCCCCCCCCCCTCTTAGTGCTCTCGATCCTAACAAAGAGATGACTTCCAAGAGAGGGGAGGCTCTATGATTGACCCCAACTATCCACGCATGAGGATGGACTTCCCTAGATGGGAAGAAGGAGACCCGATTGGTTGGATCTCGCACGCGGAGCGATACTTTTGGTACCACAAAACTGTAGACGCATCTATAGTGCAAATTATAGCTATACATCTTGAAGGGGATGCCATACAATGGTTTGACTAGTTTGAACATACTCATGGAGTCCTCTCATGGCAACAATTCAAAGGACTGCTAATCTGCTTCGGACCAACCGATTATGAGAACATTGATGGATAACTAGCAAAGATCCAACAAACCTCCACCATTCAAGAGTTCTAAACCAGGTTTGAAAGGTTATCTAATCAAACTCGTGATTAGTCTTAAAAATAACTATTGAGGACCTTCATTGAGGGCTTGAACCTGGAGATCCAGGGAGAAGTTAAAGCGTGATAACCGTACACGCTTATGGCAGCCATCTCTTTCGCATGATTTCAAGAGGGGCAATTGAACCATGAAGCCCGGAGGACTAGGGTTTCTCTCTAACCAGCAATATCGAAGCCCTCAACCCCCCCTACTATCAACTGAGTCCCTGCACCAAAAAGTTTGATAAGAGAAGAACTTTGGGAGCAATATGTGAAGGGGTTATATTGGCATTGCGACGAGCCGTAGAGCCATGAGCATCGCTGTAGTAAAGAGAGACATCTTATGATTGAACCAATAGAAGAAGAGGTCATTGAATATCCAGAAGAGAGTCTTAAACATAAAGAAGAAAATATAGAAGAAGAGCCACAACCGATTGAAGTTACGGTACATACACTAGTCGGCTACTCAAACCCGCAAACGATGAAAGTTGGAGGCCTTCTCAAACAACAACCGATCACTATTCTCATCGACACAAGCAGCACTAATAACTTCCTAAATAGTAAGGTTGCTGTCCGGATGGCCTTACTTATTAAGAATTACAGCAGGTTTGATGTTAAGGTCACCGACGGATGGATTTTGAAGTATGATCGTAGGTGCCTGCGAGTGAAACTGTTGCTGTAAGACCAAGAGATAATCGCATATTTCTTCCTCCTCCCTCTTGATGATCATGAGGCCATGCTCAGAATTGAATAGTTGATGACATTAGGTGATGTTTCCTAGAATTTTACAATAAGGGGAAATAGGTGATATTGCACGAGAAACGTGGGGGCGATGTAACGACGATTTGTACACAACAAATGAAGAAGGTTTTGCATAAAGCATACAGTGACTTTTTGGTAAACTTAAGCAGCAAACTAAAGGAGAGCCAATAGAATTTGAAGATCTAAACTTACTTCCTTTGCTTGCTGAATTTTCAGATATATTTGATGAACTACATAACCTACCTCTTACCCATCGACATCATTATTATATAACGATTCTTCCAAGCAAACCTCCAGAAAATACTCAGCTATATCAGTATCTACATCTCTAGAAGGATGAAATAGAAAGAATTGTAAAAGACATGCTTGAAACAGGAGTTGTTCAGCCAAGTTGCAGACTCTACTCTTCATAGGTGCTACTTGTATGCAAGAAGGACGGAACATGATTAATATGCATTGATTACTGAGCTCTCAATGGCATAACTATCAAATACGAGTGTGCGAAGAAGACATACCGAAAACCGCCTTTCGAACACACAACGACTACTACGAATTTTTGTTTTCTTCAACAAAAGATAAAATATCTTGGGCATATAATATCAGAGAAAGGTATGACGGTGGACCCCTCCAAAATAAAAGCAATGCAGAACTGGCCAACCCTGAGGAACATAAAATTGCTATGTGACTTTCTCGGTTTAACAGCCTACAACCGGAAGTTCATGAAAAACTATGGAAAGATTAGTGCACCACTCACTTCTCTACCAAAAAATGATACCTTTCAATGGTTAGACAAAGCCTTCGCCTTTGACAAGCTTAAGGCAACCATGACGACGATGCCGGTGCTAGCACTATTAGATTTCAACTGACCCTTCATCATTGAGGTCGATACATCTAGAGTCGTAATTGGAGATGTTCTCAGGCAAGATGGTTGACCACTCATATACACTAACAAGGCATTGTCTCCCTCCCATAAAAACATATCAACATATGATAAGGAGATGCTCGCCATTGTGCATGTAGCAACGAGGTAGAGATCGTACTTGATCGGGCGATGCTTTCAAATCAAGACCAACCATAAAAGCCTAAAATATTTCTTGGAGCAAAAGATATCTTCCCCCGAGCAGTAAAAATGGATAATAAAGCTTCTTAGATATGATTATGAAATAACTTATAAAAAGGGGAAAGAGAATGTTGTTACATATACGCTTTCACAACTACCCAAGCAAACTGAATATTTGGCCATTTTCACTTTCGACTAGTGACTTTCTTAAGGATATCAAGAGGCAATAGTAGGAAGATCTAGAGACCAGTAAGATCATAAAAAAATTGGAGGAAGCACTAAGCTCTGTGGCTCATTACAATTGGGATTCAAAAGAATTACGATATAAGGGATGCATCTTCATCTTGCATCTTCTTAATTGTAACATGGAGTGTAAGCCTGTAAAAGGAGAATAGAGTAGTACCACCCGTACCATCTCGTAAGCCTGTAAAAGGAGAATAGAGTTGTAAGAAGGAAGTTGATCTTCGCCTATTAAAGGAAGATCATTGGTGGATATCGGTGGCCTTGACGAAAGAGGAATCGGTGGAGTGGATGTAGGTCACGATGACCGAACCACTATAACTTGGTTTGCATTTACTTCCTGCAATTTACATTTACTGCAAACTACCCTTCTTTACTTGCTTTACGACCACTACACTCTTCTATATGCTTTCAAGTGAACATTTTTTGAAATGGGTTTAATCGCAACAAGATTTAGGATTGACATAATTTTTACCGCTGCACTAATTCACCCCCGCTCTTAGTCCCGACTTGTTCCTAACAGTTTGTATTAGAGTTGCACTTGAAAGTTGCACTTCTCCTTTTTGTTAATGATAAAGGGGGAGAAGTATGATGTTATGCATAATTTTATGATAACATATTACTTGAATTTTTGAATCCAAGAGTTCTATCAATATAGTATATTGATAGGGGGAGTTAAGGTTAACTCCATCATCAATTGGTTGTCATCATAAAAAAAGGGGAGATTATTAAATCTCAGATTTTGATGATGAAACCAATTGATAGTATTTGTGATCTAATGTACGTTTAAGTGATGCAGGGCTAACATCAATCAGAAAAGGCAAATTGATTAAAGTAGGAGAGTCGAATGTTGGACCGGAGCAAATATGTTAAAAGATTAACGTCGGGCTAGAGGAACGGTCGATGTATTGGCATAAGGCTTTGGGCCGTGAATTCGGGTATCGGGTTAAGAAGATTAAACATTGCGCCAAGAAGATAGGATGTTGCAAGAAGGTAACATGCCGATTGGGCAATACACTAAAGGAGAGGACGATGCACCGAAGGATCGAATGAAGCGCTGGAAGAACCAATGACATACCAGACAACATAGGATTTGCTTGTAATCAATTATGTCTAGATTGAGTTAGTTTAGAGTCTAATTGGGTTGGTTTAGAATATAATTAGACCAACTCAATTAGGGGCTAACTGATCCCAAAATAGGACTGTTTTAGGTCAAGAGAAAGGCTCATTCAGTGACCTAAGTTTGGGATGTATTGGGCTAAGTGAAAGATCCAAACAGTGATCGAATAGGTGAAACCATCATGGCACAGTCTTCAAGACTATGTTAGGCAGTGGTACCACCTAGACATAATCTCTGAGAGACTGTCAGGTGGTGGTATCACTAGATTGGGCGGTGGTACCGCTTAGTGTCAGTGGTGCAAGCGGTGGTACTGCTTAGTGTTAGTGGTGCAAGCGATGGTACCGCCCATACCCGGGAGACCTGGTGGTGCAAGCGGTGGTACCGCCCATACCCGGGAGACTTGGGATGACACATTTTTAGGCTCCAAGTTTGAATCAACCTGAAGCCTATAAATGCCCCTCTCATCCTAAGTTAACAAACACAAGAATTGAGAGTGAAAAAAAAAAATGCTGCTATAATCTTATGTGATCTCCTCTCAAAGATCTAAGTGTTATTATAGTTTGAGAGAGGAGTAAGTGGGGGTGTATGTTGAATCTCGAATTTTGATGATGAAACTAATTAATAGTATTTATGATTTAATCTGTATTTTGAGTGACGTAGGATGCTTCAATCAGGGAGAGACAATTAAAGCAGGAAGAATCATAGTGGGACAGAGAAAAACATATCAAAAGATTGGACGTCAAGCTAAAGGATCGGTCGACGTATCGACAGAAGGCTTCGGGCCATGAGTTCGAGCATCAGGCCAAGAAGAGCAGATGTTGCGCCAAGGAAATCAGAGTTGCAGAGGTCCACTGGCTGATTGGGCAATAGGCTGCAAGAGAGGACGATGCGCTGAACAATCGGACGAGGCGTCGATGAACCAATAATATGTCGGACAACATCTGATTAGCTTAGTATTAATTATCTAGATCGAAGTAGGTTTTATGTGTGCAAGATTAACTATAATAGCAAGGCAGAAAGCAAAATGAAGTCTCAGAGTCAAGGACGTGATTTCGTTGGGAGTTCGAGAGTTCATCAGAAGTCCGAACATTCATCGGAAGTTCTGTCGGAATTAACCGAGAAGTCCAAGAGCTTGCCAAAGAAGCTTGTCAGAACTCGCTAAGAAAATCATCATGAAGTCTAAGAGCTTGCCGGGAGTCTGCTGGAATATTGTCGGAAGCTCGTCGGAAGAAACTTAGACTTACAGACTTGTTTAGCTTGGTAATTGTTTTAGATTTCATAGTTAGCATATAATTGAGATTAGAATTGGGCTAACCCAATTAGGGGCTAGTTGGGCCGATGTATAGACTGTATCGGGGCCAATAAAAGGCCCAAATAATGACCCAACAGGTGGCACCATTGTGGCACAATCTCTGAGACTATGTCAGGTAGTGGTACCACCCTATGGTAGTGTCAGGTAGTGGTACCACCCAAACATAGTCTCCCAAGGAGTGGTTTCGCCAAACTAGGTAGTGGTATTGCCCAGCGTCAGTGCTGCAGGCATTGGTACCGCCAAGATCTGGAAAACCCGGGATGAGACATTTTTAGGCTCCAAGTTTAAATCAACTTGAGACCTATAAATACTCTTCTCATCCCTAGTTAACACATATAAACACAGAGAGCTTAAAAGTGGGAAAATACTATTGCAATCACTTGAGAGATCCCCTCTTCTAGTCTAAGTTTAGAATTCTATTTAGGAGGAGTGAGTGCTTGTAAAGGTTGTCTCTTAAACTTGTAAAAAGGAGAAGAGGAGTGTAAAAGTTGGTTGGTCTTTGTCTATTGAAGGAAGACCGATAGTGGATGCCGGTGGCATTGACGAAAGAGGAATCAATAGAGTGGATGTAGGTCATGACGACCGAACCATTATAAATTGGTTTGCATTCTTGTTTTGCTTTTAATTCTCATATTGAAAACTGATTTACTTACTTTGTATATTACATTCTTGCAAATGTTTTAAAGTTAAACACCTTTTGAGATCGGTTTTAATCATACGAAGATTTTATGAAACCGACATTTTTACCATTGCACTAATTCACCCCCCCTCTTAGTGCCGACTTGTTCCTAACAGTGTAAAGGTTCTCTCCTAAGTCTGCAAAAGGAGAATAAAGATGTAAGAAGGAGGTTGATCTTCGCCTATTAAAGGAAGATCGTTAGTGGATGTCGGTGGCCTCGACGGAAGAGGAATCGGTGGAGTGGCTGTAGGTCACGATGATCGAACCACTATAACTCGGTTTGTATTTACTTATTGCAATTTACATTTACTGTAAATTGCCCTTCTTTACTGTTAGAATTAGGGGTCGGCATTGCGAGGGAGAGGGGGGGGGATGGGGGAATTAGTGCAGTAGTAAAATAACATTGGTTTAAAAACTTCGTTGTGATAAAACCAGTTTCGTAAAGATGTTAACTTGAAAGCATGTTTGTAAAAGAGTAGTGGATGTAAAGAGCGAGTAAGGAGGTTTGCAGTTAAAGTAAATTGCACAAATAAAACACAAACAAGATTTTAGAGTGGTTCGGTCGTCATGACCTACATCCACTTCGCCGATTCTTCTTTCGTCGAGGCCACTGGCATCCACTATTGGTATTCCTTCAATAGGCGAAGACCAACCACCTTTTACACCCCTCTTCTCCTTTTCACGGGTTTAGGAGACAATACTTACAAGTACTTACACTCCTCTTACAGAATTCTAAACTTAGAATGGAGGAGGGAATTTCTAAAGAGATTGCAGCAGTGTTTTCTCACTTTTGAATACTCTATGCTTGTGTATTTTAACTAGGGATGAGAGGGGTATTTATAGGCTTCAAGTTGATTCAAACTTGGAGCCTAAAAACATCTCATCTTGGGTTTCTCGGGCACGGGCGATACCACCGCCTGCATTGGGCGGTACCACCGCCCAGACTAGCGGTGCCACCGCTTGGCACCCTGCTAGGGGCGGTACCACCGCCTGGCACCCTACCATGGGCGGTACAATCGCCCAAACTAGTGGTACCAACACCTGACACAGTCTCGGAGAATGTGCCACAACAGTGTCACCTCTTAGGGCACTGTTTGGGCCTTTCATTGGGCCTAACACAATCCTTACTGTTAGGATCGAGAGTCAGGGTCGGCACTAAGAGAGGGGGGGGGGGGTGTGAATTAGTGTACCAGTAAAAATTACGTCTTCAAAAACCTTCATAAATTGAAAACTGATTCTTTATAAACTTAACTTAAAACATGTTCATAAATAAATTGAAGGCAGTAAGCAATTAAAGAGGTTTGCAGTAAGGTAAATAGGAAGAATAAAACGTAAACCAGATTTTAGAGTGGTTTGGTCAATGTGACCTACATCCACTTTTGGCTTCCTCCTCCCGTGAGGTCACCGACGTCCACTAGAGGTCTTCCTTCAATAGGCGAAGACTAACCACGTTTTACACCCTTCTTCTCCTTTTCACGGGTTTAGGAGACAACCCTTACAAGCACTCACACTCCTCTTACAGAATTATAAACTTAGAGTAGAGGAGGAAATTTCTAAAGAGATTACAATAGCATTTCATTACTTTTAAACTCTCTGTGCTTATGTGCTTTAACCAGGGATGAGAGGGGTATTTATAGGCTTCAGGTTGATTCAAACTTGGAGCTTAAAACTTTTCCATCTCGGGTTCCCCAAGCATGGGCAATACCACCGCCTGCGTTGGGCAGTACCACTGCCCGGTGTCATTCTTACATTAACACTGCCTTGGGCGGTACCACCTCCAAGGTCTGGCAGTACAACTTCTTGGGGGGCAGTGCTGGGTGGTACCACCACCCAGACTGGAGGTACCACCACCTAACATAGTCTCAAAGACTATGCCACGATGGTGAGACTTCTTGGGGCATTGTTTGGGCCTCTTATTGGGCCCAACACAGTCCTTACATGGGCCTAGCTGGCCTCTAATTGGGTTGGCTCAAATACAAACCCAATTACATGCTAATTACGAAATCTAAGACATAATCTGAGCTAAACAAGTCCATAAGTCTATTCTTCCAACGAGCTTCCGGCGAACTTCTGACGATCTCTCGGCAATGTTCCGATGGACTCCCAGCAATCTCCTGGACTTCACGACGATCTTCTTGGCGAGTTCTGATGAGCTTCTCTAGCAAGCTCCAAGACTTTTCGGCTGGTTCCGCTAGAACTTCTAACGAACGTCCGGACTTCCGACGAACTCTCAAACTCCCAACGAAGTTGCGTCCTTGACTCCGGGACTTTATTTTCCTTCATGTCTTACTTTCGTAGTTAATCCTACACATGTAAAAACATACTTCGATTTAGACAATTAATACTAAGCATTAATCATGTTATCTAACACGTCATTGGTCCCTCGACGCTTCGTCCGATTCTTCGGCGCATGGTCCTCTCTTGCAGCCTATTGCCCAATTGGCTAGTTGACTCTACAACTCCAATATCCTTGGCGTAATATCCATTGTTCTTGGCCTGATATTCGAATCCATGGCCCGAAGCCTTCTGTCGATATGTCGACCGATCCTCCGGCTCGACGTCTAATCTTCTGACATATTCTTGCTTTTATTGTCTCATCCTAATCAAAGCATCTTGCGTCACTCAAAATACATATTAAAATATAAACACTTATTAATTGGTTTCATCATCAAAATACGAGATTTAACAATCTCCCCCTTTTTGATGATGACAACCAATTGATGATAGAGTTAACCTTAACTCCCGGAGTTTAAACAAACTCCCCCTATCAATATGTCATATTAATAGAAACTCTTGGATTCAAAAATCCAAGCAACATGTCATGATCAAATCATGCATGACATCAACATACTTCTCCCCCTTTGTCATCAACAAAAAGGAGAAGTTCCAACTATCATGTGTTTGAGATATAAGTTCAATACATTGCCTCATAAATCTCCAGTTTTATAATCAATACATTGCCTCATAAATCTTGAGATATATTTGTTAAATCTCGTATTTTGATGATGAAACCACTTGATATATGTTTATGATTTAATCTGCGTTTTGAGTAACGCAGGATACTTCGATCAAGATGAGCCAATTAAAGCAGGAAAATCATGTTGTGCTGGAGGAACATGTCAGAAGATTGGACGTCGGTCCGGTGGATCGGTCGACGTATCGACAGAAGGCTTCGGGCCGTGGACTCGAGCATCATACCAAAAAGAGTGGGTATTGTGCCAAGGATATCGGAGTTGCGGAGTCAACTAGCCGATTGGGCAATAGGCTGCAGGAGAGGACGATGCGCCGAAGAATCGGACGAAGCGTCGAGGGACCAATGACATGCCGGGCAACTTGGTTAATTGCTTAGGATTAATTGTCTCGATCGAAGTGTTTATTTTCAGTGTGCAGGATTAACTACGATGAAAGAAAGACATGCAGCAGGAGTTGCGCCGGAGTCAAGACTATGATCACGTTGGGAGTTCGAGAGTTTGACGGAAGTTCGGACGATCGTCGGAGGTTTTGCGGGAACAAATCCGAGAATTCCAGAAGCTTGCCAAAGAAGCTCATCGGAACTCACCAAGATCAAATCGTGAAGTCTAGGAGCTTGCCGGGAGTCCGCAGAATGGTTTCCGAGAGTTTATCGGAAGACCGCCGGAAGTTCACCGGAAGCTTGCCGGAAGATGTCTTGACTTGCGAACTTTGTAATAGCTTAAGAAATGTCTTTAAATTCGTAGTTAGCATGTTAATTAGGGTTAGGATTAGGTGTTAATCTTATAACCCGGTTAGGGTCCAATTGGGCCCGAATTCGGACTGGTTTGGGCCAAGTTTGGAGCCCAACCAGTGATCTGAAATAGTGCCAAGAGGTGCAACCGCCTAGGACAGGAGGTAGCACCGCCTGGGCTAAGTCTCCCAGCGAGACTAGGCGGTGCAACCGCCCCAGCCAGGAGGTGGCACCGCCTGGGCTCAGTCTCCAAGCGAGACTGGGCGGTGCAACCTCTCCTAATAGGAGGTGGCACCGCCTGAGCTCAATCTTCGAGCTCTGCCAGGCGGTGCAACCGCTCCAGTCAGGAGGTGCAACCGCCTGAGCTCGGTCTTCGAGCTCTGGCAGAGAGGTGCAACTGCCCCTGACAGAGGTGGCACCGCCTAGAGGCTCGGTCTTCGAGCTCTACCAGGTGGTGCAACCGCCCCAGTCAGGAGGTGCAACAGCCTGATCCCGGAATTCCGAGAATTGACAGTTTTGAGCTCCAAATTTGAACTGGGTTGGGGCCTATAAATATCCCACCCATTCATCACTGAAAGAGCAAGAACTTACCCGAAATCTTGATATTTTTCAGTGATTTTTAGAGCTTAAAATTGTTATAAAGGCCAAAAGTTCTTCTCCCTCTGTTCTTCCAAGTTCTGAGTTGTAAAGAGAGGAGAGAAATTTCTATAAGGGTTGTCTCCTAAGCCCGTCAAAAGGAGTGAAACTGTAAAAGGGTGATTGGCCTTCACCTATTGAAGGAAGGCCTCTAGTTGACGTCGGTGACCTCGTTGGTAGAGGAAGCCAAAAGTGGAGTAGGTCAAGATTGACCGAACCACTCTAAATCTCGGTTTGCATTTACTTTGAGCATTTTATCTTTACTGCAAACCTCCTAAATAGCTACTGCCTTCTACGCTTTTACGAATGAGTTTCTAAGTTCAGAGCTTTCCGAATCTGCGTTTAGACGTAAATCGACTTTTTCGTACGATCATCATATTTCAGTTTACGTTTACGTTTTGATCTCAATCATAAACTGCAAACTGCCTTCTACACATTTATAAAACGTATCTCAAAGTTCAGTATCTTCAGAATCGACATTTAGACGTAAACCGATTTTATCGTACGAACGTTGCATTTCAGTTTGCGCTTGCTTTCTGATTTCCATCATAAACTGCAAACTGCCTTCATAGATTTACTTTAACGTCATCTCGCCCAATCTTAAGTTAAAGTAATCTTAGAATCGGCTTTTACATCGAAATCGTTTTTATCGAATGAACGTAGCTTACGAAGCTTTAATCGCAGAAAGATTTCCGCTGCACTAATTCACTCCCCCCCCTCTTAGTGCTCTTGATCCTAATAGTTGGTATCAGAGCCCGGTATTTCTCATTTCGGACTTACACCCGAGAGAAATGGCTCTTCATGGCTTTCAAGAGGGATTTTCGGTTTTTCGTCCACCGTTGCTTAACGAATTGGACTACATCTATTGGAAGACCCGAATGAGGATCTTTTTGATTTCTATGAATTTGGATTTATGGAATATCGTTGAAAACGATTTTCAACTTCCCTCTAAACCGATGAACGAATGGTCGGATTTGGAGAAGAAGTATTTTTCTTTAAACGCAAAGGCTATGAATGCCTTATTTTGCGCTTTAGACAAAAATGAGTTCAATCGGATTTATACGTGCGAAACGGCTTTTGACATTTGGCGAACGCTTGAAATCATGCACGAGGGAACTAGTAGAGTCAAAGACTCGAAAGTTAACATTTTATTGCATGATTTTGAGCTTTTTCGAATGCAACCAAGTGAGACTATAGGCGACATGTACACCCGTTTCACGGATGTCGTCAATAGTTTAAGAGCTCTTGGCAAATGTTTTTTGAATTCTGAACTTGTGAACAAGATTTTGAGTTCTCTTTCTAAGAAGTGGGATTCAAAAGTAATGGCTTTACAAGAAACAAAAGATTTAAATATTTTTCCACTTGAAGAACTAATTGGTTCATTGATCACATATGAAATGACGTGCAATGCACGTGAAGAACTTGAGAACCACCTTCCAAAGAACAGGAAGGATTTGGGACATAGAACATTTGAAGACCACTCGAGCATAAGCTCAAGTGATGGTGAACTTAAACTACAAATGAAACAAAAATTAAAAAGTAAAAAGAATAGAACTATTTGCTTTGAACGCAAGAAGAAGAACAAAAATTGGGATGAATCGAGCTCCTCCGAAGATGAGGAGAAAATCAACAAAGGCGAGGTGGCAAACTACGCCTTTACGCCTTTCGACGCTGAGATAATCAAAATGCCTTTAATTTACTTTGAAATTACATGATGCTTTTCATAAAGCATTTTTCTTTTTTATTTAATTTTCTTGAAAATTGCATGTTTAATAATTTTATAATGAAAATACAAACAATTAGGAATCATGCTTATCATTCTAGTAATTTTGAAAATAATCATGAAAATTGTATGTTTATGATAAACAAAATGATTTTGATTAAAAATACCTTATGAAATCATGCTATATGTGGTTGAGAAGTAATAATGTGTATCATGTTGATTTCCATTGTTATTTCTCGATTTTGAGTATATGAAATCATGAATCTATTTATGTTATAAATTTTGTGAGCCATAAAAATGATTTTGATGATTTAAATTTGAAATGAGTTTTATCAAAATCATGATCTTGATTTATCAAATTGAATGAATTGAAAATGAATGATGATTTTTCTCTTGAATGATTGTGACTTGTATTCCTTGTATTCATAATATGATTTTTATGCAATTCTTTGTATTCATGAAATATTTATCTCATCACCCAATTATTTCTTTTCAATATTCCTCAAGTGATGATATGAATGCATGAGATATTCATGAATTTATTTTGATGTATGCAAATGAGAAGTTTCGATCATGTATGGTAGGATGCAATGTGACAAATTAATACCATGATGATTTGAAATATTTATGATTTGGAATGATGCATATGCTTTTTATTATGATAATGTATGATGTGTATCATGAATGCTTAAAAAAATTAAATAAATAAATGTTTATATCATGTTAGATGGTTTTACATATTATGCATGATAAGCTATAGTGATGAGTGAAACAATGATTGAAATAATATGAATGATGATTTGGAATCATGCATATAATAATGAGTTTATATGTTTTGAAAATGTGCATGTTTTAATTTGAAAATATAATGATGCACAAATGAGATTGATACTAACCTTTGTCATGATTTAAAAATTGATGTAAAGGGTTTTTCCCTTCTTTTTGACAATGACAAAAGGGGAGATAGCTAGCTTGCACAATTCAAGAAGAAAGCAAAAATTGCACTTCTCAAAAGAGAAGAAATTACTATCTTGAACATCACCAAGAAGTGCTATCTTGCAAATCTCAAGACACACAAATGCAATCATGCAAAATTTATAATTTTGCACATCATTAAAATTTATGATGCTTTGGTGATTATGCATGTTCTAAAATGTTATAAAATTCACTAGCTTGCATGATGTAGAACTTAGCTATATTGAACATCACCAAGGAATGCTATCTTGCCTATCTCAAGAAGCAAAAAGTTAACTTGCACATCTAGCAAAACATATATTTCAAGAAGCAAGAGTTGCTTTCTTGAACATCTCAAAATTGCTAGCTTGCGGGCCTTAAAATGTAGAAATTTTTTGCTAGCTTGTATATGGTAAACTTGCTATCATACTACCATGATGATGAGCATGCCTTATCTTCATGATTATATTTGAAAAACTATGGCAAAAATATGTCCGAATGATTAAACGTGTTAAAATTATTTTTTGGACTTTTTTGATTGAATGATCAAATCACTTGATTGCCATAATGATTTTACACAATTACTTGCCATGATTACATGTTGGAAATTATGTGCTTGAATACAAAAATTTCTATGATAATAAGCATGTTTTACCTTCATGATTGTAATTGAATATCTCTAGTAAAACCCTGTCCGAATGTATGAAAGTGTCAAATTTTATTTTCGGATTTTCTTGATCCTAACAATTGGATTTTCTTGATACATTATCCTCTTCCGAACTTAACAAGCATATGTCATATCAAGTTTAATTCACATCATTGATTTTTGACATATGGAATCATCTAGCAAATGCACTTATCATGTGAAAAATATTTTTCGAGAAACATATTTGATGATTCCCTCTTATAAAAGGAAGATATTTTTACATACAAGGATTTGACTCACTTACATATCTTAATCCTTGCAAAAATGAAGTGTGCTTTAATATCTTATCGATTTGAATTTCACATATGGCTTTCCTCCTTCATGTAAAAAGATAACAAATAAAAAGGAAGAAGCAATAAAAGCTATCTCCATGTCATGTTTTCCTTGAGATGTTTGCATAATTGGTATCCTATCACTCACTGTTGGTAAATGACATGAACCAACTTATGGCATCGCACTTATATTTAAAATTTGCTTATATCGTTCTCCTTGTTGTTGATGACAAAGGGGGAGAAATATATAAATTGATACTATGAGTGCCATATTTGAAGAATATGAATAGATGTTATGAATGCCATATTATGATGAGATATCAAAAGCAGCATTCATATGAATAGGTGCTATGAATGTCATATCATGTTAAGATATCAAGAACTTGAATCGCAATTTTACATGTTGATATCTTACCATTTGATGATAGCAAACTTGCATGATGATAACAATAGATATTATGTTTTTCATGCAATGAGTTAAACTTATATCACAAACACTTGATTGTGGTACTTCTCCTTTTTGTTGATGACAAAGGGGGAGAAGTATGTTGATGACATGACATGTTATGCATAAGTTTATGATGACATGTTGTTTAGATTTTTGAATCCAAGAGTTTCTATCAATATGGCATATTGATAGGGGGAGTTTGTTTAAACTCTGGGAGTTAAGGTTAACTCCGATTATGATGACATGTTGCTTAGATTTTTGAATATAAGAGTTTCTATCAATATGACATATTGATAGGGGGAGTTTGTTTAAACTTCAGGAGTTAAGGTTAACTCCGTCATCAGGTGGTTGTCATCATCAAAAAGGGGGAGATTGTTAAATCTCGTATTTTGATGATGAAACCACTTGATATATGTTTATGATTTAATCTGCGTTTTGAGTAACGCAGGATACTTCGATCAGGATGAGCCAATTAAAGCAGGAAAATCATGTTGTGCTGGAGGAACATGTCAGTAGATTGGACGTCGGTTCGGTGGATCGGTCGACGTATCGACAGAAGGCTTCGGGCCATGGACTCGGGCATCGTACCAAGAAGAGCGGGTATTGTGCCAAGGATATCGGAGTTGCGGAGTCAACTAGCCGATTGGGCAATAGGCTGCAGGAGAGGACGATGCGCCGAAGAATCAGACGAAGCATCGAGGGACCAATGACATGCCGGACAACTTGGTTAATTGCTTAGGATTAATTGTCTAGATCGAAGTGTTTGTTTTTAGTGTGCAGGATTAACTACGATAGAAGAAAGACATGCAGCAGGAGTTGCGACGGAGTCAAGACTATGATCACGTTGGGAGTTCGAGAGTTTGACGGAAGTTCGGATGATCGTCGGAGGTTTTGCGGGAACAAATCCGAGAATTCTAGAAGCTTGCCAAAGAAGCTCATCGGAACTCACCAAGATCAAATCGTGAAGTCTAGGAGCTTGCCAGGAGTCCGCAGAATGGTTTCCGAGAGTTTATCGAAAGACCGCCGGAAGTTCACCGGAAGCTCACCGGAAGAAGTCTTGACTTGCGGACTTTGTAATAGCTTAAGAAATATCTTTAAATTCATAGTTAGTATATTAATTAGGGTTATGATTAGGTGTTAATCTTATAACCCGGTTAGGGTCCAATTGGGCCCGAATTCGGACTGGTTTGGGCCAAGTTTGGAGCCCAACCAATGATCTGAAATAGTGCCAAGAGGTGCAACCGCCTAGGCCAAGAGGTGGCACCGCTTGGGCTAAGTCTCCCAGCGAGACTGGGTGGTGCAACCGCCCCAGCCAGGAGGTGGCACCGCCTGGGCTCAGTCTCCAAGCGAGACTGGGCGGTGCAACCTCTCTTGACAGGAGGTGGCACCGCTTGAGCTCAGTCTTCGAGCTCTACCAAGCGGTGCAACCGCTCCAGTCAGGATGTGCAACCGCTTGAGCTCGGTCTTCGAGCTCTGGCAGAGAGGTGCAACCGCCCCTAACAGAGGTGGCACCGCCCAGAGGCTCGGTCTTCGAGCTCTGCCAGGTGGTGCAACCGCCCCAGTCAGGAGGTGCAACAGCCTGATCCCGGAATTCCGAGAATTGACAGTTTTGAGCTCCAAATTTGAACTGGGTTGGGGCCTATAAATATCCCACCCATTCAGCACTGAAAGAGCAAGAACTTACCCGAAATCTTGATATTTTTCAGTGATTTTTAGAGCTTAAAATTGTTGTAAAGGCCAAAAGTTCTTCTCCCTCTGTTCTTCCAAGTTCTGAGTTGTAAAGAGAGGAGAGAAATTTCTGTAAGGGTTGTCTCCTAAGCCCGTCAAAAGGAGTGAAACTGTAAAAGGGTGGTTGGCCTTCGCCTATTGAAGGAAGGCCTCTAGTTGACGTCAGTGACCTCATCGGTGGAGGAAGCCAAAAGTGGAGTAGGTCAAGATTGACCGAACCACTCCAAATCTCGGTTTGCATATACTTTGAGCATTTTATCTTTACTGCAAACCTCCTAAATAGCTACTGCCTTCTGCGCTCTTACGAGTGAGTTTCTAAGTTCAGAGCTTTCCGAATCTGCGTTTAGACGTAAATCGGCTTTTTCGTACGATCATCATATTTCAGTTTACGTTTACATTTTGATCTCAATCATAAACTGCAAACTGCCTTCTGCGCATTTATAAAACGTATCTCAAAGTTCAGTATCTTCAGAATCGGCATTTAGACGTAAACCGGTTTTATCGTACGAAAGTCGCATTTCAGTTTGCGCTTGCTTTCTGATTTCCATCATAAACTGCAAACTGCCTTCATAGATTTACTTTAACATCATCTCGCTCAATCTTAAGTTAAAATAATCTTAGAATCGGCTTTTACATCGAAATCGTTTTTATCGAACGAACGTAGCTTACGAAGCTTTAATCGCAGAAAGATTTCCGCTGCACTAATTCACCCCCCCCCCTCTTAGTGCTCTTGATCCTAACAATATTTGCTTCGGTAAAAATTATGAGTTTGCATTTTCTTGAGATTTCAAGCTAGCAATTCTTGATGTTGTTCAAGATAGCAATTTCTTCTCTTTTGAGAAGTACGATTATTTTTGCTTCCTTTGCAAAAACGCAAGCTAACAAAATGTTACTTTATTTTACAACATGGAAGCTAACAATTTGAGATGTTCAAGAAGCAAGTTCTTTCTTCTATTTTAAGAAGTGCAATTTTTGTTTTCTTCTTGAATTAGCATCTTTTATCTCCCCCTTTGTCATTGTCAAAAATAAGGGATGACCCTTTACATCAAATTTTAAATTATGATAAAGGTAAGGTAATCAAGTCGTGAATATCAAAACAATTTTTCATCATAAATATTTCATCATTGCATGCATCAAAATAATATTATAAGTGTTTCATGCATTCATATCATCACATGAAGAATATCAAAAAGAACTTAGTGATAAGATATACTTCATAAATTCAAAGAATTTTACATAATAAAATTCAAGTCATAAACCTTAAAAGATGTCATGAGAGAACACATAAATGATCTTGATTCATATATAATATCTCTCAATTCATTATGAATTATAAAAATTATAATTCTAAAAAATCATAATTCATTTCGACAAAAAGATTATCGATTCATGTATTTGAATAAATATTTTTAAATCATCACTTCAACTCATCATGTATAATTTCAACATGTAAAATCATTAAACATGATACAATCATTTATTTTCAAAACATTCATCATAATTTTCAACTCATTCAATTTATCAAATTAACACACTATCATGAGTATTTCATGATTTCATACAATCACATGACAAGAAGTCAAAATGATGATTCATATAAAAAATATCACGATTTATATTCAAGAGAAAAATCATCATTCATTTTTTACTCTTTCAATTTGTCAAATCAACATTGCTTAGATATACATGATACCAAAATATGGTTTCAAATGTTTAACATATAACATGCATAATTTCAAACCATTTTCAAGATCATCGAAGACAGTAAATATTCTGATTCTCATAAAAGATAGCTCAAGTAGAGAAATCAAAAAGAAAGTTCATGATTTGGTTGAAAAATTTTCATTCAAATCAAAATCACTTTTCGAGAGATTCAAAATGACTTAAACAGGTTTATTAATCTCTTAGTGAAAAATCGATAAGATAAAGAAAAATTTTTAAAGAGAAAGCTTTCCTCTTTTTAGTGTTTCAATTCATATGATTGATTTCATATAAACGTGCTCAAGTTTTTCGTATGAAAACCATACAACATAGTTTAAAATCGAAAAAGCAACATTTCATCATGAATAACTTCAAAGTCTTATGCATAGTATAAAATCATCAAGCATGATTTCATTAACCATAAATCATCTTCAATCAAAATCATGAAATCATTAAGATACACATTAATGCTTCTTAAACTAATCTTGTTAGGTGTACAAGCATTAGATTTATATCTATCATTTTATTATATTATTACATCATTAAAACATCAAGCATGATTTCATTAAAATTGAAACATTTTTAATCACAAGGAATATGAAAATTATCAAGATACACATTATTTCTTAAACACATATAGCATGGTTTCATAAGGCATTTTTAACCAAAAATATTTTGTTATTAAACATATAATTTTTATTATCATTTTCAAAATTACTAACATGATACTTATTTTTTACATTTTCATAACATTATTAAACATGCAATTTTTAAGAAAATTAATTCTAAACTAAATTAAAAAAATACATCATGAAAACCATCATGTAATTTCGAAATAAATTAGAGGGATTTTGATTACCTCATTGTCGAAAGCCGTTAAGGCATAGTTTGCCTCCTCGCCTTTGTTGACGTTCTTCTCATCTTTGGAGGAGCTCGATTCATCCAAGATTGCATCATTCTTCTTATATTCAAAGCAAGTAGTTATATTCCTTTTAAGTTTATTTTTGTTCTTTAATTTTTGTTTCATGAACTTTTTAAATTTATTAATGAGGAGTTCATGTTCACCATCACTTGAGCTTATGCTCGAGTGGTCTTCAAATGTTCTAAGTCCGAAATCCTTCTTATTCTTTGGAAGGTGGTTCTCAAGTTCTTCACGTGCATTGCATGTCATTTCATAGGTCATCAAAGACCTTATTAGTTCTTCGAGAGGGAAATAGTTCAAATCTTTTGATTTTTGTATTACCGTTACTTTCGAATTCTAATTTTTAGATAAAGATCTTAAAATCTTATTAACAAGTTCAAAATTCGAAAAGCTTTTACCAAGAGCTTTTAAACCATTGACGACATTCGTAAAACGGGTGTGTACATGCCAACAACAGTTTCGCTTGGTTTCATATGAAAAAGTTCAAAATTGTGTATTAAAAGGTTAATCTTAGAATCTTTAACTCTATTCGTGCCTTAGCATGTGATTTCGAGAATATGCCAAATATCAAAGGTCGTTTCGTACATAGAAACCCAATTAAATTCGTTTTTGTCTAAAGCGCAAAATAAGGTATTCATAGCCTTTGTATTTAGAAAAAACGTTTTCTTCTCCAAATTATTCCAATTGTTCATTGGAAGAGAAGACATTTCAAATCCGTTATCGACTATATGTCATAAATCGAGATTCAATGAAAGCAAGAAAACTCTCATTCGAGTTTTCCAATAAGTATAGTCTGTCCCAATGAAAAAGAGAGGACGAATGAGAGAGTGACCCACTTGAAAGCCGAAAAGAGTCATTTCTCTTTGGGTGTTAAGCCAAATGAGAAATCACGAGGCTCTGATACCAATTGTTAGGATCGAGAGTCGGGGTCAGCACTAAGAGGGGGGGGGGGGTGTGAATTAGTGCAGTAGTAAAAATTACGTCTTCAAAAACCTTCATACGTTGAAAACCGATTCTTCGGAAACTTAACTTGAAACACATTCGTAAATGAATTGAAGGCAGTAAGCAATTAAAGAGGTTTGCAATAAGGTAAATAGCAAGAATAAAACACAAACTAGATTTTAGAGTGGTTTGGTCAACGTGACCTACATCCACTTTCGGCTTCCTCCTCCGATAAGGTCACCAGCGTCCACTAGAGGTCTTCCTTCAATAGGCGAAGACTAACCACCTTTTATACCCCTCTTCTCCTTTTTACGGGTTTAGGAGACAACCCTTACAAGCACTCACACTCCTCTTACAGAATTCTAAACTTAGAGTGGCGGAGGGAATGTCTAAAGAGATTACAGTAGTGTTTATTTACTTTTAAACTCTTTGTGCTTATGTGCTTTAACCAGGGATGAAAGGGGTATTTATAGGCTTCAAGTTGATTTAAACTTGGAGCCTAAAACTTTCCCATCCCGGGTTCCCCAAGCACGGGCGGTACCACCACCTAGTGTTAGTCTGACACTGACACTGCCTTAGGTGGTACCACCGCCCAGGTCTGGTGGTACCATTGCTTGGGGGGCAGTGTTGGGCGGTACCACCACCTGATATAGTCTCGAAGACTGTGCCACGACGATGAGACTTCTTGGGGCACTATTTGGGCCTCTTATTGGGCCCACCACAATCCTTACATGGGCCTACCTGGCCCCTAATTGGGTTGGCCCAAATCCAAAGCCAAATACGTGCTAATTATGAAATCTAAGATATAATCTGAGCTAAACAAGTCTGTAAGTCTATTCTTCCGACGAGCTTCCGGCGATCTTCCGGTAAACTTCCGACGATCTCTCGGCAATGTTCCGACGGACTCCCGGCAAACTCCTGGACTTCACGACGATCTTCTTGGTGAGTTCCAATGAGCTTCTCTGGCAAGCTTTGCGACTTCTCGGCTAGTTCCGCCAGAACTTCCGACGAACGTCCAGACTTTCGACGAACTCTTGAACTCTCAACAAAGTCGTGTCCTTGACTCCGGAACTTTATTTTTCTTCATACCTTGCTATCGTAGTTAATCTTGCATATGTAAAAATATACTTCGATCTAGACAATTAATACTAAGCATTAATCATGTTGTCCAACATGTCATTGGTCCCTCGACGCTTTGTCCGATTCTTCGGCGCATCGTCCTCTCTTGCGGCTGTTGAATCTCAGATTTTGATGATAAAATCAATTGATGGGTTAATTGATCTAATCCATATTATTGAGTTAAGTGTGGAGGATTAACTACGATAACCAGAAAACACAAAGCAAGAATACCGGAGTCAAGATCGATGGACGTTTAAGAGTCCGAAGAATCGTCGGAGATGCTGCCGGAACCAACCGAGAAGTAATCGGGAACCTATCGGAATTTTCGGAAGTTCGCCAAAGAGATCATTGGAGGTTCACGGAGATCACTGAGAAGGCTCGGCTACTCGTTAAAGTCATCACAAGATCGGGAGCTTGCAGGGAGTTTGTCGGAAGAAGTTCGTTGGAAAGCTCGCCGGAACAAGACTCGACGTTCGCGGTTAAAAACTTGCTTAGGATGTTTTTTTTGTTATGTAGTTCACTTGTAATTAGGATTAGGATTAGGAGATAATCCTACATCCTGGTTAGGGGCCAACTGGGCCCAAAGTCAGATTGGGTTTGGGCTAAAATTAAGCCAAACCAGTGAATCGGAGAGCCAGGCGGTGGCACCGCCTAGCTGGGCGGTAGCACCGCCCAGCACCCGAGAGCTGGGCGGTGACACCCCCTGGGCTGGGCGGTTGCACCGTCTAGCACCCGAGCGCTGGGCGGTGGCACCGCTTGGCTGGGCGGTGGCACCGCCAGCATCGGGAACATAAGAGAATTCAAATTTTTTGGAGCCCAAATTTGAATCCTCTTGAGGCCTATAAATACCCCTCAAGTCTCAGCTGAGAACACAACTTTTTGAGCAGCAAGTGATTGAGAGAAAAGTCTTAGAAGAGTCTTTGCCTTTCTTGTTTTCAATTTGCTAGTGTTCACCTCCTTCTTTCTTGCTGAAAATCTGTAAGAGAGTGAACCGCTTGTAAAAGTTGTAAGAGGGGTATTTACCCTTCCCTTTCAAGAGATTTGCTAGTGGAAGGTGGGAGCCTCATCGAAGAGGGGCCTCGCAAGTGGATGTAGGTCACTTGACCGAACCACTTTAAAAATGGCGTAATCTCTGGTTTGCATTTCATTACTGCTATTTACATTACTGCAAACCCTCTTACTTGCTTTATTTCCTCATTACATTTACTGCACAACTTTGCGAATACGTTTTCAAGTTAAGCACTTCCGATTCCGATTATTATCGTACGAAAGATTTGTCGAAACCAACGTTTTAAGCCGCTGCACTAATTCACCCCCCCCTCTTAGTGCCGCTCCAATCCTAACAATTGGTATCAGAGCGAGGCTCACTCTCATATTTGGTTTAATACCCAAGAGAGATGGCTTACTCCGGCATACATGAGGGTCATTCTATCACACGTCCACCCTTGTTTAATGGGTCGGATTATACTTATTAGAAGACTCGGATGAGGATCTTCCTTATTTCTATGGATTTCGAGCTTTGGACTATTGTTGAAAACGGATTTCAAAAATCTTCTCTTCCGATGAGCGAATGGAATGAATCGGAGAAGAAGGTTTTTGCTTTAAATGCAAAGGCTATGAATGCCTTGTTTTGTGCACTAGACAAAAATGAATTTAATCGTGTTTCAATTTGTGATTCGGCTTTTGATACTTGGAGAACTCTTGAGGTCACTCATGGCACTAGCCGAGTGAAAGAGTCCAAAATCAACATCCTTGTGCACCCTTACGAACTTTTCCGAATGAAACCAAGTGAGTCCATCGGAGACATGTACACCCGGTTTACGGATGTCATCAATGGACTCAAAGCTCTTGGTAAAGATTTTACTAACTTTGAACTAGTCACTAAAATCTTAAGATCCCTCCCTAAAAGTTGGGATCCAAAAGTTACGGCCATTCAAGAGGTCAAAGACCTTAAAGCATTCCCTCTTGAAGAATTCATTGGGTCTCTAATGACCTACGAAATGACATGTCAAGCTCATGACGAGCTCGAGAACCCCCTTCCAAAGAACAGGAAGGATATGACACTCAAATCACAAGAAGACCACTTGAAAGGAACATCAAGTGATGAGGACAGTGACAATGACATTGCACTTTTGACTCAAAAATTTAAAAAATATTTAAGAAAGAACAAATTTAAAAATAATACAAAAAATAAATTTGAACAAAAGAAGGACCAAGTGATTTGCTATGAATGCAAAAAACTGGGACACTACAAGAACGATTGTCCTCAAGCCAAAAAGAGAACATCAAAGAAGAAGGAGCTCAAGGTGACGTGGGATGATTCAAGCGCGTCCGAAGAAGAGGAGTCCAACACCGAGCAAGTTGCTCATTACGCGCTAATGGTTTTAGGAGAAGAGGTATGTGATTTATTTAATGAAGATTTATCTTTTGAAGAACTCTCTATCACTTTTCATGAATTATTTGATGAATATAGAACTGTTAGCAAGAAGTTAAGTATCTTAAAGAAAGAGCATGCTTTGCTACAAGATAAGTTTGATAGTCTTCAAACTCCTCCATGCTCTAAGTGTGAGCATTTAAAAGCAATAAAAAATGAAAATTTGCTTCTTAAAGAAACCTTAAACAAGTTTAAGGTTGGTAGCAAAGGATTAGATATGATCCTTGCACACAAGGGTCACGTCGCAAATAGAAATGGAATTGGATTTGTAAAAGGATTACATCAAAATCCTACCACTTTCATAAAAGGACCTACATTACATGTTTCCTCTTATATGAAATGCAACTTCTGTTGCAAATCCGGACATATTGCCTACAAATGTCCATTTTGGAAAATTAGTTCACAAAAATTAATATGGGTTCCTAAAGGAACTATAAAGGATTCAATAATAAATAACAAAGTTAGTGGATCAATTTTTGAGGCACCCAAAATCAAATGGGTACCTAAAAGTCATCCTCTTTTGTAGACAAACCTACAAGCTAGGAGTAAGAGATGGTATTTCGATAGTGGATGCTCAAGACATATGACTGGAGATCCATCTCATTTCTCTATGCTCACTAGCAAAGAAGAAGGGTACGTCACCTTCGGAGACAACAACAAAGGCAAAATCATTGGCAAGGGAACTATTGGTAACAAATTTAGTTTTTCCATTGATGATGTTTTACTAGTTGATGGATTGAAACATAATCTCTTGAGTATTAGTCAACTATGCGATAAAGGTTATATCGTTAGATTCGAATCAAATATGTGTATTATCGAAAAACCAAACAATAACTTGACTATGATTGCATTAAAATAAAATAATGTCTACACCATCAACCTCGATGAACTAAGTAATGAAATGTGCTTCTCCACTCTAAATGATAATGCTTGGCTTTGGCATAGGAGATTAGGCCATGCAAGCATGAAACTAATATCTAAGATCTCATCTAGAGAATTAGTACGAGGGATTCCAAATATGAAGTTTACTAAGGACAAAGTATGTGATGCATGTCAACTAGGTAAACAAATAAAAACTAGTTTCAAACCAAAAAATCAAATTAGCACCACTAGACCACTACAATTGATCCATTTGGACTTATTCGGACCAATTAACACAACAAGTCTAGGAGGAAGCAAATATGCGTTTGTAATTATGGATGACTATACTAGGTACACTTGGACCTATTTCTTAGTCCACAAAAGTGATTGCTTCAAGTGCTTCTCTAAATTTTGTAAACTCACTCAAAACGAAAAAGGTTTCTTGATTTCATCAATTCGAAGTGATCACGGTGGCGAATTTCAAAACCGTGACTTTCAAAATTTTTGTGAAGTTAATGGATACAATCATAACTTCTCCACTCCGAGGAATCCCCAACAAAATGGAGTAGTTGAAAGAAAAAATAGAAACCTACAAGAAATGGCAAGAACTATGTTAAATGAACATAGTTTACCTAAGTATTTTTGGGCCGAAGCCGTAAATACGGCTTGGTACATCATGAATAGAGTCCTAATAAGACCATCCTTATCAAAAACTCTCTATGAATTGTGGAATAATAAAAAACCAAATATTTTCTATTTTAAAGTTTTCGGTTGTAAATGCTTTATTTTGAATGAAAGGGATGTCTTAGGAAAATTTGATGCTAAATCCGATGAAGGCATCTTTCTTGGTTACTCTTCCGTTTCTAAGGCTTTTCGGGTTTTTAACAAAAGAACGTTAGTAATAGAAGAGTCTATTCATGTAGTTTTTAATGAAATTTCTAATATAAAGAAAAATGATTTTGATGATGATCTTGGTTTTGATAATTTGAATTTAAATGGACCTCCTCCTCAAAATAGCAACTTGGATGCACCTTCTTCCGAAATTTCCTTACCCAAGGAATGGAAGTATATAGATGCTCATCCAAAGGAGCTAATTATAGGAGATACATCAAAAGGGGTTCAAACTCGTTCCTCTTTCAAAAATTTTTGTGCTAATGCCGCCTTCCTTTCTCAAATTGAACCTAAATGCATTGACGAGGCTATAAAAGATGATTTTTGGGTTATTGCAATGCAAGAGGAATTGAATCAATTTGAGAGGAATAAGGTATGGAAGCTTGTTCCTAGACCTAGTGACCATTTAGTCATTGGTACTAAATGGGTCTTTAGAAACAAGCAAGACGAAAATGGTATCGTGGTTAGAAACAAGGCTAGATTAGTGGCCAAAGGTTTCAACCAAGAAGAAGGTATTGATTACGAAGAAACCTTCGCTCCCGTGGCTCGATTAGAAGCCATAAGGATGCTCCTTGCCTATGCTAGTAGTAATAATTTTAAACTATTTCAAATGGATGTCAAAAGTGCTTTCTTGAATGGTTTTATTTTCGAAGAAGTATATGTCGAACAACCTCCCAGATTTAAAAATTCTCTTCTTCCTAATCATGTATTCAAATTGACTAAAGCTCTCTATGGCTTGAAACAAGCTCCTAGAGCTTGGTATGAAAGGCTTAGTTCCTTTCTTATTTTAAATAATTTTACCAAAGGCAAGGTTGATACTACATTGTTTATTAAACATTTTGAAAATAATTTTCTTATTGTGCAAATTTATGTTGACGATATTATTTTTGGCTCTTCGGATGAATCACTATGTGAATCATTTGCCAAATGTATGAGTCATGAATTTGAAATGAGTTTAATGGGTGAATTAACTTTCTTTTTAGGATTACAAATCAAACAACTTAGTGATGGTATATTTTTTAACCAATCCAAATATACATTAGAATTGTTAAAACGATTTCACATGGATAATTCAAAAGCAATAAACACCCCTATGAGTACTACGACTAAGTTAGATATGGATGAAAATAGTGAAAATTTCGATCAAAAAACATATAGGGGAATGATAGGTAGTCTACTCTACCTCACTGCGACTAGACCAGATATTATGTTTAGTGTAGGACTTTGCGCTAGGTTTCAATCTAATCCTAAATTATCTCATCTTAAGAGTGTTAAAAGAATATTTAGGTATCTTAAAGGAACTCCAAATTTAGGATTATGGTATCCAAAATCTGAAAAATTCGATCTAATAGCTTATGCAGATGTCGATTTTGGCGGATGCAGGATAGATAGAAAAAGTACATCCGAAACATGCCAATTTTTAGGACATGTACTTGTTTCTTGGACTTCCAAGAAACAAAATTCAGTTGCACTATCTACGGCGGAAGCCGAATACATTGCTGCAAGTGCATATTGTGCACAAGTTATTTGGATGAAAAATACATTAGAAGACTATGGAATTCACTTTAAAAATATTTCCATAAAATGTGATAATACTAGTGCCATATGTCTTACTAAAAATCCAATTCAGCACTCTAGAACTAAGCACATCGATGTTAGGCATCATTTCATACGCGATCATGTCCTTAACAATGATGTTATTCTAGAATTCATTGACACAAAGCATCAATTAGCAGATATATTTACAAAAGCCTTGAACGAAGACCAATTTGAATTCATTAGAAGGGAATTAGGTATGTTAAATTGTCCCTAAAAATAAACTTGTTTGAATGGATTTTCCGTAAAGTTTTTCATCCTCTCTCTATTCCTCGATGAATCTGATCCTTCTCTTTCGATTCTAAATGACATGTTAAATTATCTTATCCTATCTTGAGTCAAACACCGCTCCCATCTGATCAAGATTAATGATTTTATGATATTTTATGAATCTCGAAATTGATTTTGATGGCTTGATTATGAGTTTCAAGTTGACAATGTAAATTTAAATGAGTTTGTATTCGAATTATGATCTTGACTTATTGGAGTTACTACTTGATATTTTTTAATCACAATATCTTCCTTGCACACCTATAATTTGTGTTATTTATAGAAAGAAGAGATTTGATAAAATGGATGAATGCTGAATTTTCCTTTACGTGAACTCTGCGTAAATATTTTAGCATACCTAATTTTGGATGATGGATTTTCGTATGATCAATGCTGAATTTCTGATATTATAATCACAAGTTATATTCTTCAAGTCTCTTTCCCTTTTTTGTTGATGACAAAGGGGGAGAAAAGTGATGACTTGTACCATTTTGATAGCATGACTTATATGAATTTCAAAAGTATGTGTAATATGAATGTCTTATATGCCTTGCAAAATCCTTGAGAATATCGCAAGATTGATTGATCATATTGAAAGCATGCCTTACATTTATATCATGAAATTCATGTTGAAAATCTTTATCTCCTATCGTAGTAAAAATTCTCTTATCATTCTACTTGAAAATGATTTTCATCAAAGTTTTGTATTTACTATTGCTTAATGAGAATAACGATAAGTTCTATGGTTAGAACTTATCGGTTTATGCTTGAATTCTATGGATGGAATTCAAGTGTTTTCATCTTCTCATAATATAGCATATAGATAGGGGGAGTTATGTTTAACTCCGTCATCAATTGATTGTCATCATAAAAAAGGGGGAGATTGTTGAATCTTGGATTTTGATGATAAAATCAATTGATGGGTTAATTGATCTAATCCATATTATTGAGTTAAGTGTGCAGGATTAACTACGATAACCAGAAATCACAAAGCAAGAATACTAGAGTCAAGATCAATGGACGTTTAAGAGTCTGAAGAATCGTCAGAGATGCTACCGGAACCAACCGAGAAGAAATCGGGAACCTATCGGAATTTTCGGAAGTTCGCCGAAGAGATCGTCGGAGGTTCACGGAGATCACCGAGAAGGCTCGACTACTTGTTAAAGTCATCACAAGATCGGGAGCTTGCAGGGAGTCCGTCGGAAGAAGTTCGTCAAAAAGCTCGCCGGAACAAGACTCGACGTTCGTGGTTGAAAACTTGCTTAGGATGTTTTTTTTGTTATGTAGTTCACTTGTAATTAGGATTAGGATTAAGAGATAATCCTATATCCTGGTTAGGGGCCAACTGGGCCCAAAGTCAGATTGGGTTTGGGCTAAAATTAAGCCAAACCAGTGAATCGGAGAGCCAAGCGGTGGCATCGCCTGGCTGGGCGGTAGCACCACCCAGCACCCGAGAGCTGGGCGGTGGCACCGCCTGGGCTGGGCGGTGGCACCACCCAGCACCCGAGAGTTGGGCGGTGACACCTCCTGGGCTGGGCGGTTGCACCGTCCAGCACCCGAGGGCTGGGCGGTGGCACCGCCAGCATCGGGAACATAAGAGAATTCAAATTTTTTGGAGCCCAAATTTGAATCCTCTTGAGGCCTATAAATACCCCTCAAGTCTCAGCTGAGAACACAACTTTTTGAGCAGCAAGTGATTGAGAGAAAAGTCTTAGAAGAGTCTTTGCCTTTCTTGTTTTCAATTTGCTAGTGTTCACCTCCTTCTTTCTTGCTAAAAATCTGTAAGAGAGTGAACCGCTTGTAAAAGTTGTAAGAGGGGTATTTATCCTTCCCTTTCAAGATATTTGCTAGTGGAAGATGGGAGCCTCATCGAAGAGGGGCCTCGCAAGTGGATGTAGGTCACTTGACCGAACCACTTTAAAAACGGCGTAATCTCTAGTTCGCATTTCATTACTGCTATTTACATTACTGCAAACCCTCTTACTTGCTTTATTTCCTCATTACATTTACTGCACAACTTTACGAATACGCTTTCAAGTTAAGCACTTCCGATTCCAATTATTATCGTACGAAAGATTTGTCGAAACCAACGTTTTAAGCCGCTGCACTAATTCACCCCCCCCTCTTAGTGCCGCTCCAATCCTAACAGCGGCCAATTGCCAAATTGGCTAGTTGACTCCGCAACTATGATATCCTTGGCACAATATCCACTCTTCTTGGCCCGATGCCCGAATCCATGGCCCGAAACCTTTTGTCGATATGTCGACTAATCCTCCGGCTCGACGTCCAATCTTCTGATATGTTTTCCTCTGGCACAACATGATTCTTCCTGTTTTAATTATCGCATCTTTATCGAAGCATCCTGTGTCACTCAAAACGTAGATTAAAACCTAAACACTTATCAATTGGTTTCATCCTTAAAATATGAGATTCAACACTTACATGGGCCTAGCTGGCCCCTAATTGGGTTAGCCTAAATCCAAACGCAATTACGTGCTAACTACGACTCCTAAGACATTTGCTAAGCTAAATAAGTCTCTATGTCATGGTTTCTTCTGGCAAGCTTCGGGCGATCTTCCGGTGAACTTCCGACGATCTCTCGGTAATGTTCAAGTGAACTCCCGGCAAACTCCCGGACTTCACGATGATTTTCTTAGTGAGTTCTGATGAGCTTCTTTGGCATGCTCCGAGACTTCTTAGCTAGTTTCGATAGAACTTCCAACGAACGTCTAGACTTCTGACGAACTCTCAACTCCTAACGAAATCGTGTCCTTGACTCCGGGACTTCATTTTGCTTCATGCCTTGCTATCGTAGTTAATCCCGCACATGTAAAAACATATTTCGATCTAGACAATTAATACTAAGCATTAATCATGTTGTCCGGCATGTCATTGGTCCCTTGATGTTTCGTCTGATTCTTCGGCGCATCGTCCTCTCTTACGGCCTATTGCCCAATCGGCCAGTTGACTCCGCAACTCCGATATCCTTGGTGTAACATCCGCTATTCTTGGCCCGATGCCCGAATCCATGGCCCGAAATCTTCTGTTGATATGTCGACCGAACCATCGACTCGACGTCCAATCTTCTGATATGTTTTCCCCTAGCACAACATGATTTTTCTGCTTTAATTATTTCATCCTAATCGAATATCCTGTGTCAATCAAAATATATATTAAAATATAAACATTTATCAATTGGTTTCATCATCAAAATACGAGATTCAACAATCTCCCCCTTTTGATGATGACAACCAATTAATGATGGAGATAACCTTAACTCCTGGAGTTTAAACAAACTCCCCCTATCAATATGCCATATTGATAGAAACTCTTGGATTCAAAAATCTAAGCAACATGTCATGATCAAATCATGCATGACATCAACATACTTCTCCCCCTTTGTTATCAACAAAAAGGAGAAGTTCTAACTATCATGTGTTTGAGATATAAATTCAAATCATTGCATGAAAAACATAATATCAAGTTTTATCATCATGCAATTTCAAGCTAGAAAATTTAGCAAGTGTTACATCATGCTTAGAATATTCAAGCTATCAAGTTGTAGATATGCAAGTTTCATAACATACAAGCTAGCAAATTTAAAGATATGCAAGATGGCATATTTGCTTTTCTTTGCAATGTGCAAGATAGTATATTTTTGCATCTTCTTGAGATTTCAAGCTAGCAATTCTTAGTGATGTTCAAGATGGCAATTTCTTCTCTTTTGAGAAGTGCGATTATTTTTGCTTCCTTTGCAAAAACACAAGTTCACAAAATGTTATATTATTTTACAACATGGAAGCTAACAATTTGAGATGTTCAAGAAACAAATTCTTTCTTCTCTTTTGAGAAGTGCAATTTTTGCTTTCTTCTTGAATTGTGTGAGCTAGAATCTCTTATCTCCCCCTTTGTCATTGTCAAAAAGAAGGGAAGACCCTTTATATCAATTTTCAGATTATGACAAAGATAAAGTATCAAACTTATTTCAATATGTTTGTGCATCATTATGGTTTCAACTTGAAATATGCACAATTTCAAAACCTTACATTTGTATCCTTACTTCATGCATGATACAAATAAATCAATCATCACTATGGGCATATCATACATGATATTCAAGCATTCATGATACATCATTTTGGCAACATGATCATAGCTTTTCAAATGATGGTATCTAAATATCAAAATTCATTACATCCTATCATGTATGATAATTAACTTCTCATTTATATTTCATGCATAATTTCATTTCATCACATTCAAAATATCAAGAGAATTTTGTTGATGAGATAAACATTTCATGAATACAAGGAATTTTACATAATAAAATTCAAGTCATAAATTATCAAGATGTCAAGGAGCATATCATGGTTAATTTGAATACATCATTTTTAGTGAATACCAAGAAGAATCATAGCATGAAAAAATCTTGATTCATAGAAAAATTTCATGTATCGAATATCGAGAAATCAAGATAACCATTCATAAAAAAATATCACAAGTTATAATCGAGAGAAAAATCATCATTCATTTTCAATTCATTCAATTTGTCAAATCAACATTTCTTGGGTATGCATGATATCAAAACATGGTTTCAAATCTCCAACATATAACATGCATAAGTTCAAAAATTGAAAGGAGAAGGGAAGAATTCAAAGTTACAAAGATTTCAACCATCTCATAAACAAATGAAATATCAAGTCATGAATCCAAAATTCCATGAATCAAAATAATCAAAATGATCATCAAAGGTAATCTCATGTTATTCCAAGAAATCTAGATCATGATTTCAATAAAACCCATTAATGACTAATCATTTTCATAATCCATGAAATTCATAAAAGCATAATATACATGTTTTCATTAATCTCCCCCTTTTTTTTTGGAAAAATCGATAAAGTAGGAAAAATAAAATTTTCAAATAGAAACCTTTCATCTTTTTAGTTGTTTCAATTCATGTGATTTATTTCATTTAAGCATGTCCTTTTTCATTTATGTCACATAACAACATGCATCAATTGTTTAAAAACCGAAAAAGAACTTTCATTGTAACAAAGATCAATAAGCCAAAAATCATCATGCATAATTTTAAAATAGAAACTCATTAAGCATGATTTCAAATCAATATGCTCAAGTTTTTGTATGAGAACCTTCCATCTTGTTTAAAACCGAAAAAGCAATATTTCATCATGAATAACTTCAAAGTCTCATGCATAGTATAAAATCATCAAGCATGATTTCATTAAACATAAATCATCTTCAATCAAAATCATGAAATCATCAAGATACACATTAATGCTTTTTAAACTAATCTTATTAGGTGTACAAGCATTAGATTTATATCTTAAATTTTATTACATTATTACATCATTAAAACATCAAGCATGATTTCATATTTTCAATCAAAATCATTTTGTTTATCATAAACATGTAATTTTCATGATTATTTTCAAAATTACTAGAATGATAAGCATGATTCCTAATTTTTGCATTTTGATTATTAAACATATAATTTTTAAGAAAATTAATTCTAAACTAAATTAAAAATATATATCATGAAAAGCATCATGTAATTTCGAAATAAACTAAGGGCATTTTGATTGCCACATCGTCGAATGCCGTTAAGGCGTAATTTGCCACCTCGCCTTAATTGATTTTCTCATCATCTTCGGAAGAACTCGATTCATCCCAATTTGTATTCTTCTTCTTACGTTCAAAGCAAGTAGTTACATTCTTTTTATTCTTTAATTTTTGTTTCATTAACTTTTTAAATTTCTTTGTGAGTTCAAGTTCACCATCACTTGAGCTTATGCTCGAGTGGTCTACAATTGTTCTAAGACCAACTGTTCTTTGAAAGGTGGTTTTGTTCATCATGTTCATTATTGCATTGTGCACCATTTCATATGTCATCAACGAACTGATTAGTTCTTCAAGTGAAAAAATATTTAAATCTTTTGTTTCTTATATTGCCATTACTTTCGATTCCTAAGTTTTAAAAAGTGATCTTAAGATCTTGTTAACGAGTTCAAAATTCAAAAAACTTTTACCAAGTGCTTTTAAACCATTGACGACATCGGTAAGACGGGTGTACATGTCAACAACGGTTTCGCTTGGTTTCATATGAAAAAGTTCAAAGTTATGCATTAAAAGGTTAATCTTAGAATCTTTAACTCTATTCGTGCCTTCGTGTGTGATTTCGAGAATATGCCAAATATCGTAGGCCGTTTCGCACATAGAAATCCGATTAAATTTGTTTTTGTATAAAGCGCAAAATAAGGCATTATAGCCTTTGCATTTAGAGAAAACGACTTCTTCTCCAAATCATTCCAATTGTTCATTGGAAGAGAAGACCTTCGAAAACTGGAAAACTCTCATTCGAGTTTTCCAATAAGTGTAGTCCGTCCCATTGAAAAAAGAAGGACGAATGAGAGAGTGACTCTCTTGAAAGCCGAAAACAGTCATTTCTCTTGGGTGTTAAACCAATTGAGAAATCACGATGCTTTGATACCAATTGTTAGGATTAGGGGTCGGCACTAAGAGGGGGGGTGAATTAGTGCAGTAGTAAAATAATGTCGGTTTAAAAACTTCATTGCGATAAAACCAGTTTCGTAAAGATGTTAACTTGAAAGCATGTTCGCAATAGATTAGTGGATGTAAAGAGCGAGTAAGGAGGTTTGCAGTTAAAGTAAATTGCACAACTAAAACACAATCCAGATTTTAGAGTGGTTCGGTCGTCGTTACCTACATCCACTTCACCGATTCCTCTTCCGTCAAGGCCACCAACATCTACTATTGGTCTTCCTTCAATAGGCGAAAACTAACCACCTTTTACACCCCTCTTTTTCTTTTCACGAGTTTAGGAGACAACCCTTATAAACACTCACACTCCTCTTACAGAATTCTAAACTTAGAGTGGAGGAGGAAATTTCTAAAGAGATTGCAGTAGCGTTTTCTTACTTTTGAATACTCTATGCTTATGTATTTTAACCAGGGATGAGAGGGGTATTTATAGGCTTCATGTTGATTCAAACTTGTAGCCTAAAAACATCTCATCCCGAGTTTCTCAAGCACGGGCGGTACCACCGCCTACGCTGGGCGTTACCACCGCTAGTGTTAGTCTGACATTGGGCGGTACCATTGCCTGGAAAGGCTGTGCTAGGTGGTACCACCGCCTAGACTGGCGGTGCCACCACTTGGCACCTTGCCAAGGGTGGTACAATCGCCCAGATTAGCGGTACCACCACCTGACATAGTCTTGGAGACTATGCCACGACGGTGTCACCTCTTGGGGCACTATTTGGGCCTCTCATTGGGCCCAACACAGTCCTTACATGGGCCTAGCTAGCCCTTAATTGGGTTGGCCCAAATCCAAACCCAATTACATGATAACTATGATTCCTAAGACATTTGCTATGCTAAATAAATCCCTATGTCTTGGTTTCTTCCGGCAAGATTTCAGCGATCTTCCGGTGAACTTTCGACGATCTCTTAGCAATGTTCCGGTGGACTCCCGGCAAGCTCCTGGACTTCACGATGATCTTCTTGGTGAGTTCCGATGAGCTTCTCTGGCAAGCTCTAAGACTTCTCGGCTGATTCCGACAGAAATTCCAATGAACGTCCAGACTTCCGATGAACTCTCAACTCATAACGAAATTGCGTCCTTGGCTCTGGTACTTCATTTTGCTTCATGCCATGCTATCGTAGTGAATCCTGCACATGTAAAAATATACTTTGATCTAGATAATTAATACTAAGCATTAATCTTGTTATCTGGTATATCATTGGTCCCTCGACGCTTCGTCCAATTCTTCGGTATATCGTCCTCTCTTGCGGCCTATTGTCCAATTGGCCAGTTGACTCTGCAACTTCGATATCCTTAGTGCAATATCCGGTCTTCTTGGCCCGATACCCGAATCCATGACTCGAAGCCTTCTATCGATACGTCGATCGATCCACCGACTCGACGTCCAATCTTCTGATATATTTTCCCCTGGCACGACATGATTCTTCCTGCTTTAATTGTTTCATCCTAATCGAAGCATCCTGCGTCACTCAAAACATATATTAAAACATAAACATTTTTCAATTGGTTTCATCATCAAAATACGAGATTCAAGCCACTATACTCTTCCGTATGCTTTCAAGTTAACATCTTCCGAAATGGGTTTAATCGCAACGAGATTTAGAATCAATACAATTTTTACTGTTGCACTAATTCACTCCCCCCCTCCTCCTCTTAGTGCTAGCTCATTCGTAACAAACACTAAATTCAACCTTGCCTGAGTTCATCAATTTCAAAATAGCTCCCGCTAAGTGCACTTACTTGAAACATGTGTGACCAAACCAAACCAACACTAAATTACTTGAAACATGTCAGACAACTCTTGAAACATGTGTGACCAAACCAACACTAAATTACTTGAAACATGTCGGACAACTCTTGAAACATGTGTGACCAAACCAACACTAAATTACTTGATCCCTTTATAACTTGAGTGGGAGAAATACTAAGATGGGTGACTTCTCGAGAAGTCATCGTTGCATCCTTTGTGCCCGAGTGACTAAAACTAATATCGTAGTCCATAAAAGCGATGGCTTTTGGGCTCGAAATCTGTAGTGACGACTTTGTAGTCACTCGCATGGGGTTTGAAGAGAGTTTTCTGGATTTGGGTTGCAATAGTGATTCTGAGATATTCATGAAAGTTACGATGGTTTCAATGCGACAAGTTCAAATCGGCCTAACATGACTCAAGCACGAGTCCCCACCCAGCTTCGATCGTGATTTGCACTTAGGCGATGGACGACGCATGGAACATCGATACGATCAAACCAACACTAAATCATTAGATCCCATTAGAACTCTAAAGTTAAAAGTGCTTGGGTGAGAGTAGTACCAAGATGAGTGACCCCATAGTAAGTCCTTGTGTTGCACCCTTCTTGTGCCCGAGTGACAAATGCCAATACTGTAGACTACTGTGGTGATGGTTTTTGGGCCTAATGATAACCATAAAAAGATGCCATAGAACACTAAGACAATGGATTTTTGCTTGAAATTTACAATGACTCTCATGGGGCTCAAAGAGAGTTTTTAGATTTGTGTTGTAATAGTGATTTTAAGATCATTCGAGAAAGTTATGGCAGTTTTAGTGCTACGAGGTCGAATCAGCCTTATGCAACCCATGCACGAGGGCCTTGCCAAGCTCAAGTTGTGATGTGCACTTAGGCGCCAAACGACGCACACAGCATTAGTGTGATTATACCAACACTATTGCTTTAGATCCCATCAAAACTTTGATATTAAGCTTGCTTAGGTATGAGTAGTACTATGATGGGTGACCTCTTGGGAAGGCCTCATATTATACCACTTTACACCGAGCAACAAAAATTGATGTCATAGACCACCAAGACAATGGCTTTTGGGTCTGAAATCTATGGTGGTCACTTCGTAGTCACCCATTTGGGGCTCGAAGAAAGCTTTTTAGATTGGAGTCGCAATAGTGATTCTGAGATCATTTATGTTATGATGGTTTTAGAGTGAAGGGGTCGAATCGACCCCGTGTGACCTATATATGAAGGTCCTACCTAGCTCCAATAGTGAGCGTAGAATAGGAGGTGGGAACCAAGAAATCTCTAGCCTATGGGTATTTGGTTCCTTCCGTTAGGAACTAGTCGGCACTAAGAGAGGGGGTGAATTAGTGCAGTGGATAAAATTACGTTGGTTCGGAAAATCTTTCATATGTTTAAAACCAATCTCGGAAGATGTTAACTTAGAAGCATAAGGGAGCATAGTGAAAGCAATAAGAAGGCAGTTTGCAGTTAAAGTAAATTGCACAAAAGAAATGCAAACTAGAATTTTATAGTGGTTCGGTCATCGTGACCTACATCCACTCCACCAATTCCTCTTCCGTCGAGACTATCGACATCCACTATCACTCTTCCTTGAAGACTAACCACCTCTTTATAACTCTATTCTCCTTTTGCAAGCTCAGGAGAGAACCTTTACACCCCCACTACCTCCTCTCTAGACAAAAATCACACTTTAGACTAAAAGAGGAGAACTCTCAAGATTACAACATAATTTTCTCTTGTTTTTATTCTTAGTGGTGTATTTGTTAACCAGGGATGAGAGGGGTATTTATAGGCCTCAAGTGGATTCAAACTTGGAGCCTAAAATGATCTCATCTTGGGTTTCTCAGGTCCTGGCGGTACGACTGCCTATGCTAGGTGGTACCACCGCCTATAGCACTGAAATTGGGTGGTACCATCACCCAGTCTGGTGGTACCACCGCTTGGGAAACTATATCTGGGTGGTACCACCATCTAGATTGGTGGTACCACCACCCAGACTAGCAGTACCATTGCCTAATATAGTCTCAGAGATTGTGCCATGATAGTGCCACCTATTGGCTCACTATTTGAGCCTTTCACTTGGCCTAACACAGTCCATACATGGGCCCAACTGGCCCCTAATTAGGTTAGCCCAATTCCAATCTCAATTATATGCTAACTATAAAATTTAAGGCATACACTAAGCAAATTCGATCCGGTTAGTCTAGGTTTCTTCTAGCGAGCTTCCACCGATCTTCCGGCGAACTTCTGATGATCTCTCGATAATGTTCCAACGGACTCCTAGCAAGCTCCTGGACTTCACAATGATCTTCTTGGAGAGTTCCAATGAGCTTCTTTGGCAAGCTTCTAGACTTCTCGGTTAATTCCGATAGAACTTCCGACAAATGTTCGGATTTTCGACGAACTCTTGAACTCCCAACGAAGTCTCGTTCTTGACTCTAGGACTTCATTTTACTTTATGCTTTGATCACTATCATAGTTAATCCTGCACAAATAAAACTTACTTCATTTTAGATAATTATTATAAAGCTTGAATCATGTTATCCGGCATGTCATTGGTTCATCGATGCTTCGTTCGATTCTTTGGCGCATCATCCTCTCTTGCGGCCTATTGCCCAATCGTCTAGTTGACCTCTACAACTCCGATTCCTTTGCGTAATTTCTACTCTTCTAGACTCGATGCCTAAACTCATGGCCCGAAGCCTTCTATCGATACGTCGACCGATCCTCTGGCTCAACGTCCCAATCTTTTCAGATGTTCCACTCCAACCCAATATGATTCTTCTTGCTTTTAATTATCTCTTCCTGATCAAAGCTTCTTACATCACTCAAAATATAGATTAAATCATAAACACTATCAATTGGTTTCATTATCAAAATTTGAGATTCAATAATCTCTCTCTTTTTTATGATGATAACCAATTGATGACGGAGTTAACTTTAACTCCCCCTATCAATATGACATATGTGAGATGAACCTTGAATTCAAAATAAATTCATGTCAAAGAAAATTTAATCAAGAATATTTACAGCACGTCATCATAAAATTATGCATAATCAAATTTACAATACATCATTCCATGCATGATCATTATCATAACTTCTCCCCCTTTGTCATCAACAAAAAGGAGAAGTGCATTTAGCAAGTTTCAAATCATTGTATTATAAATATAATCTCAAATTTTATCATCATACATGCAAGTAATTTTCTTTCTTCTCTTTTGAGAAGTGCAATGTTTTACTTCCTTGGCAAAGTGCAAGGTAACAAAATTTTACATCATTTTATATGCAAGCTAGCAATAATTTTGAGTTTTGCAAGTTTGTAAATTTTGCTAGATTAGCAAGTTAACATGTTTTGCTTTTCTTTGCAATGTTTAAGCTAGCAAGTTTTCGAAAAAGAATGCATGATAACATTTTTGCCTCTTGTTGAAGTGTGCAAGCTAGCAATTCTTGCTTTCTTTTGCAATGTGCAAGTTGCAAGTTTTACTTATTGAGATAGGCAAGATAGCACTTTTGTTTCTCTTGAGATTATAAGATAGTAATTCCTAGTGATGTTTAAGATAGCAAGTTCTACATCATGCAAGCTAGTGAATTTTACAACATTCTAGAAATGCAAGCTAGCAATTTTGAGATGTTCAAGAAAGCAACTTTTGCTTCTTGAAATATGCAAGTTAGCAATCTTTGCTTCTCTTTTGAGATGAACAACCTAGCATGTTTTTGCATTTTCTTAACCTGTGCAAGTTAACAAATTTAGTAAGTTTTACATAATTTTGGAACATGCAAGCTAGCAAATTTTACACAAATGAAAGTTGGCAAAGTTTTACATCTTTTGAGATTAGCAAGCTTTATGCTTCTTTATGATGTGCAAACTGGCAACTTTTCTCCCCCTTTGTCATTGTCAAAAAGAAGGGAAGAATATAATTTTTTAATTCTTTTCCCTTTACATCAATTTCTAAATCATGACAAAGATAAAGAATCATTCTTAATTGCAATATGGTATCATTTCATAAAATGATAATTGTTGACTTTCACATCATTTCATTAAAAAAAAATAGTATTGCATGCATCATTCCAAATCATAAGTATTTCATGGTATCAAAATGTCAAATTACATTACATCCTACTATGCATGATCATAACTTCTCATTTGTATGCATCAACATAATATCATGAGTATTTCATACATAATTTTATATCATCACATGAAGAATATCAAGAAAAATTTGTTGGATAATTAGATAAACACTTCATGAATACAAGGAATTATACATAAAAATCATATTATGAAAGATAAAATATCAAAGATCATGAAGGATTAAGCCATGAATTCTAAATGACAATTTATCTTGACAAATCTCTCTTTTAGTAAATAACAAAAAAGAAACATGGGAGTTCAAAAATAAGATCTTGATTCATAGAAAAATTTCAAGTATCAATATCGAGAATTCAAGATCATGATATCGATAAAGACGTTTCTATAGCAAAATGTATCATGAGAGAACACAAAAAGGATCTCGATTCATGTATAATATCTCTCAATTCAATATGAATCATAAAAATTATAATTCTAAAAAATCATGATTCATTTATATAGTAGATAACAAAAAGAAACATCAAGAATAAAAGATCTCGATTCATATAGGGTAAATCTCAAGTTATAAATGTTGAGAAATCAAGATAAACATCATGGTTAGATGAAACTCATCTAAATTCAAATCAATAAATTATCAAAATCACTTTCAAGAGATTCAAAATGGTATAAATAACTTTATCAATTTCTTAGTGAAAAATCGATAAGATACAGAAAAGGAAATTTTCTATAAAAATGCTTTCCTCTTTTTAGTTGTTTCAATTCATGTGATTTATTTCATAGAAGCATGCCTTTTTCATTTATGCCAAATAAAAACATCCATCATTGTTTAAAACTGAAAAAGAACTTTCATTATGTCAATGATTGATAATCCATAAATCACAAAAATCATCATGCATAATTTTGAAAGATTAATTCATTAAGCATGATATCAAATCTCTTAGCATTTTCATTAAAACATGAAGCATGGTTTCATTGAACATAAGGCATCTTCAATCAAAATCGAAAAGCAATATAGAAATCAACATGATACACATTATTGCTTCTTAAACATAAGATTAATCTTACTAGGTGTACAAGCATTATTTAGTTATATTTTCATAAAACATGCAATTGTCATGATCATTTTTTCAAAATAGCTAGAAAAAGAAGTATGATATAATTTTTTATATTTTTTTTATATTTTTACTAACTAATTTAAAAATAAGTCATGAAAAATAATTAAGTAATTTTAAAATAAAGTAAAAGAATTCCATTTGAGTTGTTTATCTCATTGTAGAGAGTCATCAAAGCGAAGTTCGTCGTTTCGTCTTCATCGGTTTGCTCCTCGTCATCGGATGAGCTTGATTCATCCCAAGGTACTTCCTTCTTTTTGCATTCATAGCAAGTAGTTGCGTTCTTTTTAAGTTTATTTTTGTACTTTGATTCTTGTTTTAAGAACTTTTTAAACTTTATAGTAAAAAGTTCAAGTTCATCATCACTTGAGCTTTCGCTCGAGTAGTCTTCATTTGTTCTAAGTGTCAAATCCTTCGTGTTCTTTGGAAGATTGTTCTTAAGCTCTTCATAAGTATTGCAAGTCATCTCATAGGTCATTAACGACTGGATAAATTCTTCAAGTTGAAAAGTATTCAATCCTTGGCCTCTTGAATAACCATTACTTTAGGATCCCAAGTTTTAGAAAGAGATCATAAAACTTTATTAACAAGTTCAAATTTTGAAAACTTTTACCAAGAGATTTTAGACTATTGACGACATCCGTAAAATGGGTGTACATGTCTCCACTAGTCTTGTTTGGTTTCATTCGAAATAGTTCAAAATCATACATTAAAATATTTATTTTAGAGTCTTTAACTCTACTAGTACCTTCGTATATGATTTCAAGAGTGTGCCAAATATCAAAAGCTATTTCGCAAGTAGAAACCCAATTGAATTCATTTTTGTCTAAGGCACAAAATAGAACATTTATAGTTCTAACATTTAAAGAAAAAGTTTTCTTCTCCAAATCATTCCATTCGTTCATTAGAGTAGAAGACTTTTGAAATATGTTTTCAATGATATTCCATAAGTTTAAATCCATAGAAAGCAAGAAAACTCTTATTCGAGTTTTGCAATATATGTAGTCCGTCCCATTGAACATAGGAGGACGAATGACAAAAAAACTCTCTTGAAATCCGAAAAGAGCCATTTCGCTTAGGTGTTAAACCAAATGAGAAATAATGTAGCTCTGATATCAACTGTTAGGAATGAGTGATACTAAGAGGGGGTTCGAAAAATCTTTCGTAAGTTGAAAATCGATCTTGGAAGATGTTAACTTAGAAACATAAGGGAGCATAGTAAAAGCAATAAGAAGGTAGTTTGTAGTTAAAGTAAACTGCTCAAAAGAAATGTAAACCAGATTTTTATAGTGGTTTAGTCATCATGACCTACATCCACTCCACCGATTCCTCTTCCATCAAGGCCATCGGCATCCACTATCGGTCTTCCTTCAATAGGTGAAGACCAACCACCTCTTTACAACTCTATTCTCCTTTTGCAGGCTCAGGAGAGAACCTTTATACCCCCCATTACCTCCTCTCTAAACAGAAATCATACTTTAGACTAGAGGGGGAGAACTCTCAAGATTACAATAGAATTTTCCCTTGTTTTTGTTCTCAGCTATGTATTTGTTAACAAAGGATGAGAGGGGTATTTATAAGCCTCAAGTGGATTTAAATTTAGAGCCTAAAAAGATCTCATCCCGGGTTTCCCGGGTCCTGGCGGTACCACCGCTTGCAGCACTAACACTGGGTGGTACCAACGCTTAGGAGATTATGTCTGGATGGTACCATTACCTAGACTAGCAATACCACCGTCTAACACTGACATTGAGTGGTACCACTGCCTAGTTTTATGTTACCACCACCTGAGACAGTCTCAGAGATTGTGCTACGATGGTACCACTTGTTGGGTCACTATTTGGGCCTTTCACTTTGCCCAACACTATCCATACATGGGCCTAACTAGCCCCTAATTGGGTTGGCACAATTCCAATCCTAATTATATGCTAATTATGAAATTTAAGACATACACTAAGCAAATCCGGTCCAATTAGTCTAGGTTTCTTCCGGTGAACTTCCGATGATCTCTCGGCAATGTTCCAGCAAACTCCCGGCAAGCTCTTGGACTTCAGGATGATCTTCTTGGTGAGTTCCAATGAGCTTCTTTGGTAAGTTCCTAGACTTCTCAATCAGTTCCGGTAGAACTTCTGATGAACGTCCAAACTTCCCACGAACTCTCGAACTTCCAACGAAGTCTCGTTCTTGACTTCGGGACTTCATTTTGCTTTATGCCTTAATCACTATCATAATTAATCCTGCACAAATAAAACCTACTTTGATCTAGACAATTATTACAAAGCTTGAATCATGTTGTCCGGCATGTCATTGGTTCATTGATGTTTCGCTTAATTCTTCGGCGCATCGTCCTCTCTTGCGGCTATTGTCCAATCGGCTAGTTGACCTCCGTAACTCCAATTTCCTTAGCATAATTTTTGCTCTTCTTGGCCCGATGCCCAAACTCATGGCCTGACGCCTTCTATCGATACGTCGACCGATCCTCCGGCTCGACGTCTAATCTTCTGACATATTCCACTTCGGCCCAACATAATTCTTCTTACTTTTAATTGTCTCTCTCTGATCGAAGCTTCCTGCGTCACTCAAAATGTAGTTTAAATCAGAAACACTATCAATTGGTTTTATTATCAAAATCTGATATTCAACACCCTCCTATTTATAAAGGCCCTCTATCAACTTAACCCTAATGGATCCTATCCTATTGGATATTGGATCTCCATCCAACTACCCAAGCATCTTAGATTAGTGGATCTCTATTCAATAATCTCTTATTGGTTCTTATTAGATATCATCCATAGGATCCAATAATTCAGGGGCTCCAATGAATATCATATATCCGAACCTCTACTCATCGTAACGCCTACCATATGTGTGTAACCCTCTAGGTCCAATATCGACTTGGACGTGAGAAATACTTGTTAAAACTCCTTTTGGCTCGATAAAGTATTATCTCTATAATAATTCATTTGACTCATCGATTAGGGACGTACTAGGCCACTACGCCGTAGTCCCCAAATGATACAAGGGAATTCAATCCTTTATACCTATATATCCTTAGTTACCCTGTACATATAGTCTCTCATTCATTTAATATCTCAAAGACTGTATATCAAGCATGGTGCTGTCGGACACATATAGTTTCTACTCAAGACTTGCCCTAATCGGATTCTCCTTGAGAATTCTCTCTCTTAATCCGAATGACCCTGGCCAGGGATTTGTCTGAGCAAGAACATATGAGATATTTCTCTCATGACACCGAGAGAGATGATCCTCTATCGACACTTAATAGCCCTCATAAGGTTGGTCGTCATACCCGATGACCGGTTGTGCTAGATTTGGGACAACGGAATCGCTATCTAACAATAAGGCATTATTAACCATCCAACATTTCATGAGTGGATCAATCAGTGAACTTATTCTCCAATAAGCACTTGCACTATAGCCCTAGTGTCTCTACACGAGCAACTATGAGACCAGCTGCCTCTATCATATGGATGGTATACAACACACTAGTTTGTCCAGTTATCTCAATGTCCCTTTTGAGTAACTGATGACTAGGATAATTTAGGGTTTATGTTTAAAGGTGAATCGGTCTCATTATCATGATCTCATCGCAATCTGATTCTCATTGCATAGATCCATGGGCATCACAATATATATGCATATATGCAACAAGTAAAATAAAGTGATAAAATACCAAAATATAATAAGAAAAAATATCATGTCATACATGTCATCACTCACGTGATTGGCTTACAAGGCATCTATGACTAGCAATCTCCCACTTGACCTAGAGTCAATCACCTATGCGTCTGATCCCCATCAAACCATTATGACGCTCAAAGATAATCTGAGACAATGACTTTATTAGTAGATCTACGATGTTATCTTCAGATTGAACTCTTTCCACTACTAAATCTTCTCTGGTCACGGTCTCTCTAATTTGGTAGAACCTTCTCAAAACGTGCTTAGACTTCTGATGAGACCTAGGTTCCTTCGCTTGAACAATCATCTCATTTTTATCGCAATATAAGGGAATCAGCTCCTCATTGTCCGATACGCCTCTCAAATCTATGATGAACGTCTTCATTTATACTCCCTCCTTTGTTGCCTTTATTGCAGCAATGTACTATGCCTCTGTGGTGAAGTCAGCAATAGTATCTTGCTTAGAACTCTTCCAGCATACTGTTCCTCCTTTTAAAGTGAATACATATCCTAAATTAGACTTACTATCATTGACATCAGACTAGAAACTTGAGTCTCAAGTCGGTATAGTCTTCAACCCTGAGGCTACTACCTTCATATACAAGTAAAAGATCCTTAGTCCTTCTTAAATACTTATGTAACATCCCCCATTTTTAAAAATTTAGTAAAATATTTTTTTGTAAAAATAAGGATTATTTAAAAATTATTTTATATTAAATAATATTATATTAAAGTTTATGGCTAAGGACCTAAGAGTAAATATTAAAATTTTGATATGATTTATAGAATATTCAGAATTGAGTAAATTAAAATAAAATAAAATAAAATAGAGGACATGTGTCATTAACAAGGATGAGCCACTTGCATTTATTGTAAAGTTGACACCTAAACCCCCATGCATGCTTGCCACCTCACTATTTTAGCATGAGCCAAACCTAAGTAATTTAAGACACCATTAAAAAGAAAGTTTGCAGCCAACGTTAGTTTGAGGAGAAAAAGAAGAAGAGAAAAGAAGAAGAAGAAGAAGAAGGAGAAGAAGAAGAAGAGGAAACTTTGTTTGAAGTTTTGCATCAACACCCTATATTTGGGAATAAACTCATCTAAGGCAAGTGTTCTAACCTCTTCCTATAGAATTCCTAATCTCTGTTTTCCTTTTAATACTTCATAATTCAAAAGATTTCAGCTTAGTACCAAACCTTTCTTTCCTTTTGATACAAAGCCATGAATCTGAAATTTTTCGGTAATCTGACTTCTATACATTGTTTTGGATCTAACTTTTAGCACTAAACTTCGATTTAGGCAAAGCCTAATCCATTTGAAATTAGACTCAAATATCTTTCTTTTGATGCTGAGATTGAATGATTTGGAGTTCAAATGCCTACTAAGACTTCTATTTCAATTAACCATACAGATTCTGCAAAATATGGACTAAAATTTCTCACCTTCAGTTACTAAATTTCTCATAATTCTCTACAGAAAATTCTGAATTATAAAAAGCTTATTTTTTTGGAAACTGGATTTACTTATCTTTCTTTTAACATATAATTTGGAAATTTTGAAGTATGTTTGCATTCTGAAACATCTATTTAAATTGATTCTATCAATTCTGCAAAACAGAGATGATCAATTCTGACCTTTTGTTACTAAATTGCTCATAACTCTCTAGAGAAAATTCTGAATTATGTTAAACTTAGTTCTTTGGAAACTAGATTCGCATACCTTTCTTTTGACACATAATTTAGAAATTTTGAAGTATGTTTTCCTTCTGAAACATCTATTTAAATTAATTTTATTAAGTCTGCAAAACAGGGATGATCAATTCTGACCTTCCTTTACTCTATTTGTTGTAACTTCCTGTTAAGAACTCAAAAAATTATAAATCTGAGTTCATATGAAAATAGATTGATACAGCTTTCCAATGAAACTTATTTTTAGTGATTTGGAGTATACATGGTCACTCAAACAATTCAGAAAATGTACCTTTCAAATTCTATCATAATTGAAAACTTTGTTGGGTTTTGCCTATTCAATTTTCATCCTATTAGAAATTTGATTTCTGCTAAATTCTTCTTCAATTGAGCTTTATAAAAGTCCTTTGAAGTTCTTGTATTATTCATCCTAAAATTATTGTATATATGAAATTTATTATGTAATGCTTTGTTTGCATTTCCTTGTTTGATAAAGGCACATGCATATCTTCGTTGTTTCGCATGTGCTTCTGATATGTGTCAATGTTATTGTTCATACTACCCTTTTGTACTCTGGTGTCTTGTGGGATATTGTGAACCTTTGCCAGAAATAGTAAAGGGAGTTATGCTTAGAGCCTGCAATTGTTTTGCCGGCCCCATTGACTTCACTCAGACATGGGTGGATGGAGTTCCCAGACGTGAGAGACTTATGCTTGATGGTTATCAAGAAATGGATGAATCACATTATGTATGTGGTCCCACAGCGCCCTCTATGTTTATTGATATGATATCCAAAGCTTTGTTTATGAGTTCATATTATGCTTTGGATAAAAATGGAATGCATGCTACATCAAAAATGACATACAAGCTTGTGTTTATTATTCGGTTCACTTGTTATACTTTGAAGTATTTCGTATGTCATTGTTATGCTCCCAAACACTCTTACACCTTTGATATGCTCCTAAATGCTTCATGTGCCATTCGATACATGCCTAAATGCTTCTTTTGCCAATGAAATGCTCCAATTTCCTTTCTCCTATTGTTAAGTCTAATGCCTATTTTCGAATGAGGAAACCCTTTATGATTATTTTATATCAAATGAGATGATTCCAAATAAACGCTTGTTTTTCTGCTTTTGTTATCTTGATACTAAGCCTGCTTGAACTTCTCCTATCGCCATGGATACGTTAGTCGCTTGTTGAGCTCTTTATGCTAACCCCGTTGCCATATAAAATTTTCAGGGTAGCTTGTCACGCACTGAAAAGCTAGAATTGGGTTGAAATGGTGAAAGGCTAGAAGATTTTTGAGCTAATCTTTATTGGATGATAGGTTTTTTTGTTGTATAGTATACTTTACTGCTGATGTAATGTTAAGGATATGTGGATACTTATGTGTTGTAAAAGTTTAAAGGACCGCTCATGTTTATGGAATGATACATTTAAGTTGTATAAGGATAATAACTCATGGTAAATAATTATTTTTTTATGATTGTATATACATCTACGGTTATGGATTTGTGTTGTGGTTGATGTTTAGTTGAGTTGCCTTTGGATTTTGTGAATCTCTGAGTGAAGTGAATTATGATTTATGTAATGTACATGTTTATGAATTGTGAATATTGATTTTTGAATGATTCTCAGTATCCTCAAATTGTTAGATTGGATCCTGGATTGAATTGATGATGAATTATAATATTATTGATTTTAGACAAGGTCACACCTCCGGAATGTGATAATTCGGGGGGGCGTGACAGAGTTGGTATTAGAGCATGGTTTGAGGATCACTGAAATATTTGATATGTTGACGTGCAAAATATATTGCGGTCTAATGAACTATAGTGATCGGTAGAAATTTTCTTTGATGCATTTTAGGAATCTAGGATGACGAGGACATTTAGTCCTCCTACTTCATCTGCTTTGGATTAACTAAGTGAGATAAAAGGGTCGATCGAGGATATTAAATCAGAGTGGCGCAGCGGAAGCGTGGAAGAGCCCACTCAAATTGTTGATAAAAAAGAAAAGATCTTAAGAAATCGGGTTATCCTTCTAGTTAAAGTGATCTGGAGATATCATTCTGAAGAGAAAACAACTTGGGAACTTGAGGAAGGAATGATAAAAAGCATATCCTCATCTTTTCGTCGAATGAGATATGATAAATTTAGAGGACTAAATTTTTCTTTAAGGAGGGGAGAGTGTAACATCCCCCATTTTTAAAAATTTAGTAAAATATTTGTTTGTAAAAATAAGGATTATTTAATAATTATTTTATATTAAATAATATTATATTAAAATTTATGGCTAAGGACCTAAGAGTAAATATTAAAATTTTGATATGATTTATAGAATATTTAGAATTGAGTAAATAAAAATAAAATAAAATAAAATAGAGGACATGTGTCTTTAACAAGGATGAGCCACTTGCATTTATTCTAAAGTTGACACCTAAACCCCCATGCATGCTTGCCACCTCACTATTTTAGCATGAGCCAAACCTAAGTAATTTAAGGCACCATTAAAAAGAAAGTTTGCAGCCAACGTTAGTTTGAGGAGAAGAAGAAGAAGAGAAAAGAAGAAGAAGAAGAAGGAGAAGAAGAAGAAGAGGAAACTTTGTTTGAGGTTTTGCATCAACTCCCTATATTTGGGAATCAAACTCATCTAAGGGAAGTGTTCTAACCTCTTCCTATAGAATTTCTAATCTCTGTTTTCCTTTTAATACTTTATAATTCAAAAGATTTCAGCTTAGTACCAAACCTTTCTTTCCGTTTGATACAAAGCCATGAATCTGAAATTTTTCGGTAATCTAACTTCTATACATCGTTTTGGATCTAACTTTTAGCACTAAATTCTGATTTAGGCAAAGCCTAATCCATTTGAAAGTAGACTAAAATATCTTTCTTTTGACACTGAGATTGAATGATTTGGAGTTTGAATGCCTACCAAGACTTCTGTTTCAATTAACCCTACAGATTCTGCAAAATAGGGACTGAAATTTCGGACCTTCTGTTACTAAATTTCTCATAACTCTCTAGAGAAAATTCTGAATTTAAAAATTCTTATTTTTTAGAAACTAGATTTACTTATCTTTCTTTTGACATATAATTTGGAAATTTTGAAGTATGTTTGCCTTCTAAAGCATATATTTAAATTGATTCTATCAATTCTGCAAAACAGAGATGATCAATTCTGACCTTACGTTACTAAATTGCTCATAACTCTCTAGAAATAATTCTATATTATGGTAAACTTAGTTCTTTGGAAACTAGATTCGCATATCTTTCTTTAGACACATAATGTAAAAATTTTGAAGTATGTTTTCCTTCTGAAACATCTGTTTAAATTGATTCTATTAAGTCTGCAAAATAGGGATGATCAATTTTGACCTTCCTTTACTCTATTTATTGTAACTTACTGTTAAGAACTCAAAAAATTATAAATCTAAGTTCATCTGAAAATAGATTGATACAGCTTTCCAATGACGCCTGTTTTTAGTGATTTGGAGTATGTATGGTCACTCAAACAATTCAGAAAATGTACCATTCAAATTCTGTCATAATTGAAAACTTTGTTAGGTTTTGCCTATTCAATTTTCATCCTATTAGAAATTTGATTTCTGCTAAATTCTTCTTCAATTGAGCTTTATAATAGTCCTTTGAAGTTCTTGTATTATTCACCCTGAAATTATTGTATATTTGAAATTTATTATGTAATACTTTGTTTGCATTTCCTTGTTTGATAAAGGCACATGCATATCTTCGTTGTTTCGCATGTGCTTCTGATATGTGTCAATGTTTTTGTTCATACTACCCTTTTGTACTCTGGTGTCTTGTGGGATATTGTGAAACTTTGCCAGAAATGATAAAGGGAGTTATGCTTAGAGCCCGCGATTGCTCTGCCGGCCCCATTGACTTCACTCAGACGTGGGTGGATGGAGTTCCCAGACGTGGGAGACTTATGCTTGGTGGTCATCCAGAAATGGATGAATCACATTATATATGTGGTCCCACTGCGCCCTCTATGTTTATTGATATGATATCCAAAGCTTTGTTTATGAGTTCATATTATGCTTTGGATAAAAATGGAATGCATGCTACATCAAAAATGACATACAAGCTTGTGTTTATTATTCGGTTCACTTGTTATACTTTGAAGTGTTTCGTATGTCATTGTTATGCTCCCAAACACTATTACACCTTTGATATGCTCCTAAATGCTTCATGTGCCATTCGATACATGCCTAAATGCTTCTTTTGCCAATGAAATGCTCCAATTTCCTTTCTCCTATTGTTCTGTCTAATGCCAATTTTCGAATGAGGAAACCCTTTATGATTATTTTATATCAAATGAGATGATTCCAAATAAATGCTTGTATTTCTGCTTTTGTTATCTTGAAACTAAGCCTGCTTGAACTTCTCCTATCGCCATGGATACGTTAGTCGCTTGCTGAGCTCTTTAAGCTCACCCCGTTGCTATATAAATTTTTCAGGGTAGCTTGTCACGCATTGAAAAGCTAGAATTGGGTTGAAGTGGTGAAAGGCTAGAAGATTTTTGAGCTAATCTTTGTTGGATGATAGGTTTTTTTGTTGTATAGTATACTTTACTACTGATGTAATGTTAAGGATATGTAGATACTTATGTGTTGTAAAAGTTTAATGGACCGCTCATGTTTATGGAATAATACATTTAAGTTGTATAAGGATAAGAACTCATGGTAAATAATTATCTTTTTGTGATTGTATATACTTCTAAGGTTATGGATTTGTGTTGTGGTTGATGTTTAGTTGAGTTGCCTTTGGATTTTGTGAATCTCTAAGTGATGTGAATTATGATTTATGTAATGTACATGTTTATGAATTGTGAATATTGATTTTTGAATGATTCTCAGTATCCTCAAATTGTTAGATTGGATCATAAATTGAATTGATGATGAATTATAATATTATTGATTTTAGACAGGGTCACATCTCCTGAATGTGATAATTCGGGGGGGCGTGACAGAGTTGGTATCAGAGCATGGTTTGAGCATCACTGAAATATTTGATATGTTGACGTGCAAAATATATTGAGCTCTAGTGAACTATAGTGATCGGTACAAATTTTCTTTGATGCATTTTATGAATCTAGGATGACGAGGACATTTAGTCCTCCTACTTCATCTGCTTTTGATTAACTAAGTGCGATAAAAGGGTTGATCGAGGATATTAAATCAGAGTGGCGCTACGGAAGCGTGGAAGAGTCCACTCAGATTATTGATAAAAAAGAAAAGAACTTGAGGAATCGGGTTATCGCTCTAGTTAAAGTGATCTGGAGATATCATTCTGGAGAGAAAACAACTTGGGAGCTTGAGGAAGAAATGATAAAAAGCATATCCTCATCTTTTCGTCGAATGAGGTATGATAAATTTAGAGGACTAAATTGTTCTTTAAGGAGGGGAGAGTGTAACATTCCCAATTTTTAAAAATTTAGTAAAATATTTGTTTGTAAAAATAAGGATTATTTAATAATTTTTTATGTTAAATAATATTATATTAAAGTTTATGGCTAAGGACCTAAGAGTAAATAAAAATAAAATAAAATAAAATAGAGGACATGTGTCATTAACAAGGATAAGCCACTTGCATTTATTCTAAAGTTGACACCTAAACCCCCATGTATGCTTGCCACCTCACTATTTTAGCATGAGCCAAACCTAAGTAATTTAAGGCACCATTAAAAAGAAAGTTTGCAGCCAACGTTAGTTTGAGGAGAAGAAGAAGAAGAGAAAAGAAGAAGAAGAAGAAGGAGAATAAGAAGAAGAAGGAGAAGAAGAAGAAGAGGAAACTTTGTTTGAGGTTTTGCATCAACTCCCTATATTTGGGAATCAAACTCATCTAAGGCAAGTATTCTAACCTCTTCCTACAGAATTCCTAATCTCTGTTTTCCTTTTAATACTTCATAATTCAAAAGATTTTAGCTTAGTACCAAACCTTTCTTTCCTTTTGATACAAAGCCATGAATCTGAAATTTTTTGGTAATCTGACTTCTATACATTGTTTTGTATCTAACTTTTAGCACTAAACTCTGATTTAGGCAAAGCCTAATCCATTTGAAAGTAGACTCAAATATCTTTTTTTTGACACTGAGACTGAAAGATTTGGAGTTTAAATGCCTACCAAGAATTCTATATCAATTAACCCTACATATTCTGTAAAATAGGGACTGAAATTTCTGACCTTCTGTTACTAAATTGCTCAAAACTCTCTAGAGAAAATTCTGAATTATAAAAAGCTTATTTTTTTGGAAACTGGATTTACTTATCTTTCTTTTGACATATAATTTGGAAATTTTGAAGAATGTTTGTCTTCTAAAACATCTATTTAAATTGATTCTATCAATTCTGCAAAACAGAAATTATCAATTCTGACCTTTTGTTACTAAATTGCACATAACTCTCTGGAGAAAATTTTGAATTATGTTAAACTTAGTTCTTTGGAAACTAGATTCGCATATCTTTCTTTTGACACATAATTTGGAAATTTTGAAGTATGTTTTACTTCTGAAACATCTGTTTAAATTGTTTCTATTAAGTCTGCAAAACAGGGATGATCAATTCTGACCTTCCTTTACTCTATTTGTTGTAACTTCCTGTTAAGAACTCAAAAAATTATAAATCTGAGTTCATCTGAAAATAGATTGATATAGCTCTCCAATGACACTTATTTTTAGTGATTTTGAGTATGCATGGTCACTCAAACAATTTAGAAAATGTACCATTCAAATTCTGTCATAATTGAAAACTTTGTTGGGTTTTGCCTATTCAATTTTCATCCTATTAGAAATTTGATTTCTGCTAAATTCTTCTTCAATTGAGCTTTATAATAGTCCTTTGAAGTTCTTGTATTATTCATCCTGAAATTATTGTATATCTGAAATTTATTATGTAATGCTTTGTTTGCATTTCCTTGTTTGATAAAGGCACATGCATATCTTCGTTGTTTCGCATGTGCTTCTGATATGTGTCAATGTTTTTGTTCATACTACCCTTTTGTACTCTGGTGTCTTGTGGGATATTGCGAACCTTTGCCAGAAATGGTAAAGGGAGTTATGCTTAGAGCCCGCGATTGCTCTGCCGGCCCCAATGACTTCACTCAGACGTGGGTGGATGGAGTTCCCAAACGTGGGAGACTTATGCTTGGTGGTTATCAAGAAATGGATGAATCACATTATGTATATGGTCCCATAGCGCCCTCTATGTTTATTGATATGATATCCAAAGCTTTGTTTATGAGTTCATATTATGCTTTGGATAAAAATGGAATGCATGCTACATCAAAAATGACATACAAGCTTGTGTTTATTATTCGGTTCACTTGTTATACTTTGAAGTATTTCGTATGTCATTGTTATGCTCCCAAACACTCTTACACCTTTGATATGCTCCTAAATGCTTCATGTGTAATACATGCCTAAATGCTTCTTTTGCCAATGAAATGCTCCAATTTCCTTTCTCCTATTGTTATGTCTAATGCCTATTTTTGAATTAGGAAACCCTTTGTGATTATTTTATATCTAATGAAATGATTCTAAATAAATGCTTGTATTTCTGCTTTTGTTATCTTGAAACTAAGCCTGCTTGAACTTCTCCTATCGCCATGGATACGTTAGTCGCTTGCTGAGCTATTTAAGCTCACCCCTTTGCTATATAAATTTTTCAGGGTAGCTTGTCACGCACTGAAAAGCTAGAATTGGGTTGAAGTGGTGAAAGGCTAGAAGATTTTTGAGCTAATCTTTGTTGGATGATAGGTTTTTTTGTTGTATAGTATACTTTACTGCTGATGTAATGTTAAGGATATGTGGATACTTATGTGTTGTAAAAGTTTAATGGACCGCTCATGTTTATGGAATAATACATTTAAATTGTATAAGGATAAGAACTCATGGTAAATAATTATCTTTTTGTGATTGTATGTACTTCTAAGGTTATGGATTTGTATTGTGGTTGATGTTTAGTTGAGTTGCCTTTGGATTTTGTGAATCTCTAAGTGAAGTGAATTATGATTTATGTAATGTACATGTTTATGAATTGTGAATATTGATTTTTGAATGATTCTCAGTATCCTCAAATTGTTAGATTGGATCATAAATTGAATTGATGATGAATTATAATATTATTGATTTTAGACAGGGTCACATTTCCTGAATGTGATAATTCGGGGGGGCGTGACAGAGTTGGTATCAGAGCATGGTTTGAGGATCACTGAAATATTTGATATGTTGACGTGCAAAATATATTGAGCTCTAGTGAACTATAGTGATCGGTACAAATTTTCTATGATGCATTTTATGAATCTAGGATGACGAGGACATTTAGTCCTCCTACTTCATCTGCTTTTGATTAACTAAGTGCGATATAAGGGTTGATCGAGGATATTAAATCAGAGTGGCGCTGCGGAAGCGTGGAAGAGCCCACTCAGATTATTGATAAAAAAGAAAAGATCTTGAGGAATCGGGTTATTGCTCTAGTTAAAGTGATCTGGAGATATCATTCTGGAGAGAAAACAACTTGGGAGCTTGAGGAAGAAATGATAAAAAGCATATCCTCATCTTTTCGTCGAATGAGGTATGATAAATTTAGAGGACTAAATTTTTCTTTAAGGAGGGGAGAGTGTAACATCCCCCATTTTTAAAAATTTAGTAAAATATTTGTTTGTAAAAATAAGGATTATTTAATAATTTTTTTATGTTAAATAATATTATATTAAAGTTTATGGCTAAGGACCTAAGAGTAAATATTAAAATTTTGATATAATTTATAGAATATTCAGAAATGAGTAAATAAAAATAAAATAAAATAAAATAGAGGACATGTGTCATTAACAAGGATAAGCCACTTGCATTTATTCTAAAGTTGACACCTAAACACCCATGTATGCTTGCCACCTCACTATTTTAGCATGAGCCAAACCTAAGTAATTTAAGGCACCATTAAAAAGAAAGTTTGCAGCCAACGTTAGTTTGAGGAGAAGAAGAAGAAGAGAAAAGAAGAAGAAGAAGAAGGAGAATAAGAAGAAGAAGAGGAAACTTTGTTTGAGGTTTTGCATCAACTCCCTATATTTGGGAATCAAACTCATCTAAGGCAAGTATTCTAACCTCTTCCTACAGAATTCCTAATCTCTGTTTTCCTTTTAATACTTCATAATTCAAAAGATTTCAGCTTAGTACCAAACCTTTCTTTCCTTTTGATACAAAGCCATGAATCTGAAATTTTTCGGTAATCTGACTTCTATACATTGTTTTGTATCTAACTTTTAGCACTAAACTCTGATTTAGGCAAAGCCTAATCCATTTGAAAGTAGACTCAAATATCTTTTTTTTTACACTGAGACTGAAAGATTTGGAGTTTAAATGCCTACCAAGAATTCTGTATCAATTAACCCTACATATTCTGTAAAATAGGGACTGAAATTTCTGACCTTCTATTACTAAATTGCTCATAACTCTCTAGAGAAAATTCTGAATTATAAAAAGCTTATTTTTTTGGAAACTGGATTTACTTATCTTTCTTTTGACATATAATTTGGAAATTTTGAAGAATGTTTGCCTTCTGAAACATCTATTTAAATTGATTCTATCAATTCTGCAAAATAGAGATTATCAATTCTGACCTTTTGTTACTAAATTGCTCATAACTGTCTGGAGAAAATTTTGAATTATATTAAACTTAGTTCTTTGGAAACTAGATTCGCATATCTTTCTTTTGACACATAATTTGGAAATTTTGAAGTATGTTTTACTTCTGAAACATCTGTTTAAATTGATTCTATTAAGTCTGCAAAACAAGGATGATCAATTCTGACCTTCCTTTACTCTATTTGTTGTAACTTCCTGTTAAGAACTCAAAAAATTATAAATCTGAGTTCATCTAAAAATAGATTGATATAGCTCTCCAATGACACTTATTTTTAGTGATTTTGAGTATGCATGGTCACTCAAACAATTCAGAAAATGTACCATTCAAATTCTGTCATAATTGAAAACTTTGTTGGGTTTTGCCTATTCAATTTTCATCCTATTAGAAATTTGATTTCTGCTAAATTCTTCTTCAATTGAGCTTTATAATAGTCCTTTGAAGTTCTTGTATTATTCATCCTGAAATTATTGTATATCTAAAATTTATTATGTAATGCTTTGTTTGCATTTCCTTGTTTGATAAAGGCACATGCATATCTTCGTTGTTTCGCATGTGCTTCTGATATGTGTCAATGTTTTTGTTCATACTACCCTTTTGTACTCTGGTGTCTTGTGGGATATTGTGAACCTTTGCCAGAAATGGTAAAGGGAGTTATGCTTAGAGCCCGCGATTGCTCTGCCGGCCCCAATGACTTCACTCAGACGTGGGTGGATGGAGTTCCCAAACGTGGGAGACTTATGCTTGGTGGTCATCAAGAAATGGATGAATCACATTATGTATGTGGTCCCATAGCGCCCTCTATGTTTATTGATATGATATCCAAAGCTTTGTTTATGAGTTCATATTATGCTTTGGATAAAAATGGAATGCATGCTACATCAAAAATGACATATAAGCTTGTGTTTATTATTCGGTTCATTTGTTATACTTTGAAGTGTTTCGTATGTCATTGTTATGCTCCCAAACACTCTTACACATTTGATATGCTCCTAAATGCTTCATGTGTGATACATGCCTAAATGCTTCTTTTGCCAATGAAATGCTCCAATTTCCTTTCTCCTATTGTTAAGTCTAATGCCTATTTTCGAATGAGGAAACCCTTTATGATTATTTTATATCAAATGAGATGATTCCAAATAAACGCTTGTTTTTCTGCTTTTGTTATCTTGATACTAAGCCTACTTGAACTTCTCCTATTGCCATGGATACGTTAGTCGCTTGCTGAGCTCTTTAAGCTCACCCCGTTACTATATAAATTTTTCAGGGTAGCTTGTCATGCACTGAAAAGCTAGAATTCGGTTGAAGCGGTGAAAGGCTAGAAGATTTTTGAGCTAATCTTTGTTGGATGATAGGTTTTTTTGTTGTATAGTATACTTTACTGCTGATGTAATGTTAAGGATATGTGGATACTTATGTGTTGTAAAAGTTTAAAGGACCGCTCATGTTTATGGAATGATACATTTAAGTTGTATAAGGATAAGAACTCATGGTAAATAATTATCTTTTTGTGATTGTATATACTTCTACGGTTATGGATTTGTGTTGTGGTTGATATTTAGTTGAGTTGCCTTTGGATTTTGTGAATCTCTAAGTGAAGTGAATTATGATTTATGTAATGTACATGTTTATGAATTGTGAATATTAATTTTTGAATGATTCTCAGTATCCTCAAATTGTTAGATTGGATCCTGGATTGAATTGATGATGAATTATAATATTATTGATTTTAGACAGGGTCACACCTTCTGAATGTGATAATTCGGGGGGGCGTGACAACTTAAGAGTATACTTTACTATTTTCTAGTGCTCTAAGCCTAGATCCACTTGATACTTGCTAATGATACTCAGAGCATGTGTTATATTAGGTCTGGTACATAGCATGACATACATGATAGACCATATCGCTGAGGCATAGGGTATCCTATCCATGTTCGCCCTTTCTTTAGGAATCTTTAGGGATATACTTCTAGAAAGCGATATCGTATGTCTCATCAGTATGAGACATTTCTTGAAATTTTTCATACCAAACTTTTCAATAATGGTGTCTTTGTACCTAGATTGGGACAAGCCAAGCATTCTCTTGGATCTATCTCTATAAATCTGAATACCCAAGATATATGATGCTTCCCCTAAGTCCATAGAGAAGTATCTAGATAACTAAGCTTTTACTATAGATAGCATTCCTACTGTTGAATCTCAGATTTTAATGATGAAATCAATTGGTAAATTATTGATCTAATCCATATGTTAAGATAAGTGTTTCAAGATTAACTACGATAGCAATGAAGGCATAAAGTAAGATGTTGGGCTAGAGTCAAATATTGGATGATACATCGAAGATTCGAACTATGTGTCGATGGTTCACCATAAGCTCACCAAGAGTTCATCAGGAGCTCGATGAGTGTTCGTTGGGAGTTCGCTGAGAGTTCGTTGGGAGTTCGCCGAAAGAACAATTGACATACCAGACAAAAATTGCTTAGTTAATGCCTTAAATTATCATAATTAAACCTTAAGTTGAGTTAGGATTGGGAGGTAATCCCATAACTCAGTTAGAAATTGACTGGGCCCTTAATAGGGCAAAACTAGGCCGGTTGGAAGGCCCATTTTGCCCCTTGGAGTCATGGCCGGTAGTGGCACCGTTTGAGACACCCTCCTAGGTGGTCTGGGCAATGGTACCGTCGATAGTTAATGCTATCAAGCGATGGTACCGTCAGAGCTTGGTCTTCGAGCTCTGTCAGGCTGTCGTACCACCTAGACTAAGCGGTGGTACCACCCAATAATGGTGGTGGTATTACCAATATCTCAGAAACCAGGGATGTGATACTTTTTGGCTCCAATTTCTAAAGTCATTGGGGCCTATAAATACCCCACCTTTTTTTGCATGAAGAGGCACGAAAGTGTAAACAATATCTTGAAGTCTTGGGGTGTTAAAAGTATTGTAAAAGTGCTAAGAGTCATCCTCCTCCCTTTTTAAGTCTTGTGATCATTCAAGAGAGATGTGAGCCTTGTAAGAGTTGTCTCCTAAACCCGTAAACAGGAGAAAGTGTTGTAAAGAGGGTAGTTAGTCTTTGCCGATTAAAGGAAGACCATTAGTGGATGCCGGTGGCCTTAATAAGGAGAAATCAAGAGTGGATGTAGGTCACGATGACCGAACCACTATAAATTTGGTGTGCTCATTTCCGTTCTACTTTTTATTACTACTATTACTTCCTAAGTTAATTGCTAGTTCATTTACTCTAAAGTTAAGCACTTTTCGAGATTGGTTTTCAACAAATGAATATCTTATAAAATTGATGATTTTATCCATGACACTAATTCACCCCCTCTTAGTGCTGTTCTTGATCCTAACAATTGGTATCAGAGCGCGGTTACTCTCAATTTGGTTTAAAACCCAAAAGAGCTAGCTTTTGCCTATAATCAAGAGAGTCATTCTATCACATATCCTCTCATGTTCATTAGGATGGATTACATGTATTGGAAAACTAGGATGAAGATCTTAATTTTTATGGATTTTGAGTTATGGAATATCATTGAAAACAGATTTCAAAAGTCTTCTCTTCCAATGAATGAATGAAATGACTTGGAGAAGAAGACTTTCTCTTTGAATAGCAAAGCTATGAATACTTTGTTTTGTGCTTTGGATAAAAATAAATTCAATCAAGTTTCTATTTACAAAATGACTTATAACATTTGACATATATTTGAAATCACACACGAAGGCATAAGTAGGGTTAAGGAGTCAAAAATCAATCTTTTAGTTCATAGTTATGAATTGTTTGGCATGGAATCAAGTGAGACCTTTGGAGACATGTGCACCGAGTTTATGGATATCATCGATGATCTAAAAGCCCATGGTAAAAGTTTTTCTAATGTTGAACTTGTTAACAAGATACTAAGATCCCTTCTAAAGAGTTGGGATCCTAAAGTAACTGTTATTCAAGAAGCAAATGATTTGAACAACTTTCCACTCGAAGAATTTATCAGGTCCTTGATGACCTATGAAATGACATGCAATACACATGAAGAACAAGAGAACAACCTTCCAAAGAATAGGAAGGATTTGACATTTAGAACTCAAGAAGATCACTTGAGAGAAAATTCAAGTGACGATGATGATGATGATGATGATGATGACTTGGCACTTTAATAAGAAAATTTTAAAAAAATCATAAAAATAAAAAAAACTAAAAACAAAAATGAACTCAGAAAGGACCAAATCATTTGCTATGAATGCAAGAAGTCAGGGCACTTCAAAAATGAATGTTCCTAAGTAAAGAAGATGCAACCAAAGAAGAAGAAAGAGCTTAAAGCAACTTGGGACGACTCAAGTGCATCCAAAGATGAGGAGCCAACTAACAAAGTGCAAGTTGCTAACTACGCATTGATGGCATATGGCGACAAGGTAAGCAACTCGATCGGAGCTCATTTATCTTTTGATGAATTATTAAGTTATTTTCATGATTTATTTGATAAATATAAATTAGTTAGTAAAATGTATAAACTATTGAAAAAAGAGTGTGCTTTCCTTGTTAGTGATCTTGATAGATTAAAAATTAAGCATGATGATAGTTTAGCTCCTTACACAAAATGTGATGAATTAGAAACACTTAAAAATGAAAATTTGCAACTACATGATGTTGGGAAATCATTGGGGGGGCGACATCATATGCGCAGCGGAAGAACAAGAAAACAAAAATCCCCGATTCCCAAAAAGATGTTCATCGTCGTGCGAAGATTGGTGCGCAAAATCCGCAAAAACACAAAACTGCGTATAGAGATTATGTTACCTAGGGAGATCGTATATCCCTGTTTCCTTGCAGATCCTTAGGAGAGGGTGAAGGAGGTCAAGCGTCCTCCTCTCTAGCGGTGATCCACACAGCAGGGTTGCGACGACGCTTATAAATGAAAACAATTATAAATTGTTTGATCTAATCTATATGTCGAGAAAAGTATACAGAATTAACTACGATAGTAGTAAGATATAAAGCAGGTGTTGTGACAAAGTCAAGATCGAGATCTCGTTGGGAGTTCAAGAGTTCGTCGAAAGTTCTGCCGGAACCAATCGAGAAGTCCAGGAGCTTACCAAAGAAGCTTATCGGAACTCGCCAAGAAGATCATCGTAAAGTTCAGGAGCTTAGTGGGAGTCCGTCGGAACATTATTGATAATTCAATGGAAGTTCGCCGAAAGATCGCCAGAAGCTCGTTGAAAGATCAATTGACGTACCAAACCAAGAATGCTTTGTCAATTATCTTAATTATTGTAGTTAGTTCATAAATTGAGTTTGTTAGGATCGAGAGCACTAAGAGGGGGGGGGGGGTGTATTAGTGCAGCGGAAATCTTTCAGCGATTAAAAACGAAAGCTGCGTTCGTTCGATAAAAACTATTTTGATGCAAAAGCCGATTCTAAGATTACTTATGATTAAGTGCAGTTTACGTCTAAACACAGTTTGCGTCTAAGTGCAGTTTACGCAGTTTGCGTCTAAATGCAGTTTGCGTCTAAATGCAGATTGCGTCTAAGCGCAGTTTGCATCTAAGCGCAGTTTGCGTCTAAGCTCAGATTGCGTCTAAGCACAGTTTGCGTCTAGGCGCAGATTGCGTCTAAGTGCAGTTTGCGGTTATAAATGGAATCAAAACGTAAACGTAAACTGCAAAGAAACTCGTTCGTAAAAGCGTAGAAGACAGTTTGCAGTTATAAATAGAATCAAAACGTAAATGTAAACTGCAATGTAAAGATCGTACGAAAACACCGATTTACGTCTGAATGCAGATTCGGAAAGATCAGAACTTAGAAACTTGTTCGTAAAAGCGCAGAGAGTAGTAGCTATGTAGGAGGTTTGCAGTAATGATAAAGTGCTCAAAATAAAAGCAAACCAGAGATTTAGAGTGGTTCGGTCAGTCTTGACCTACTCCACTTTTGGCTTCCTCCACCGATGAGGTCACCGATGTCAACTAGAGGCCTTCCTTCAATAGGCGAAGGCCAACTGCCCTTTTACAGTTTCACTCCTTTTGACGGGCTCCGGAGACAACCCTTACAGAACCTTTCTCTCCTCTCTTTACAACTCAAGACTTGAAGAAAAGAAAGAGGAGTACTTTTGGACTTTACACAAATTTGAGCTCTTAGAATCACAGAAAAGATCAAGAATTCGGTGTAGGTCTGTATCTTTTCAGTGCTGAATGGGTGGGGTATTTATAGGCCCCAACCCAGTTCAAATTTGGAGCTCAAAACGATCAAATCCCGGAATTCCGGGATCAGGCGGTTGCACCTCCTGACTGGGGCGGTTGCACCGCCTGGCAGAGCTCGAAGACTGCCTCTGGGCGATGCTACCTCTGTCAGGGGCGGTTGCACCTCTCTGCTAGAGCTCGAAGACCGAGCTCAGGCGGTTGCACCGCCTGACTGGAGAGGTTGCACTGCCTGGCAGAGCTCGAAACTTGAGCTCTGGCGGTGCTACCTCCTGACAGAGGAGGTTGCACCGCCCAGTCTCGCTCGGAGACTGAGCCCTGGGCGGTTGCACCTCTTGGCTGGGGCGGTTGCACCACCCAGTCTCGCTAGGAGACATAGCCTGGGCGGTGCTACCTCCCTGCCTGGGCGGTTGCACCTCCCACAGCAACCTGGGTCCGAATGGGTTGAACCATTCGACCCAATTTGAGTTCTTCAGGGGCCCAATTGCCCCAGGATTAAGCTAATGGGATCACCTCCCATTTCTAACTTAATCAAAGTGCTAACTATGATTATTTCCTAGGACATATTTTGCAGCTTGCTTCGGTGCGTCACTCGCTTCTTCCGGCGAGTTTCCGGCGAACTTCCGTCGATCATCCGATGAACCCTCGGTGATGCTCCTGCGGACTTCCGGCAAACTCCTGGACCGCGACGATCCACTTGGCAAGTTCCTACGAGCTCCTTTGGCAAGCTTCTGGACTTCTCGGATTTGTTCCTGTAGAACCTCCGACGACTGTCCGAACTTCCGTCGAGCTCTCGAACTCCCAACGTGATCATTGTCATGACTCCGGCACAACTCCTGCTGCATGTCTTACTTTCATCGTAGTTAATCCTGCACACTCAAAACAAAAACTTCGATCGAGACAATTAATCCTAAGCAATTAACCAAGTTGTCCGGCATGTCATTGGTCCCTCGACGCTTCGTCCGATTCTTCGGCGCATCATCCTTTCCTGCAGCCTATTGCCCAATCGGCCAGTTGACTCTGCAACTCCGATATCCTTGGCACAATACCCGCTCTTCTTGGCCTGATGCCCGAGTCCACGGCCCGAAGCCTTCTGTCGATACGTCGACCGATCCACCGGCCCGACGTCCAATCTTCTGACATGGTCCTCCAGCACAACATGATTTTCCTGCTTTAATTGTCTCATCCTGATCGAAGTATCCTGCGTCGCAGATTAAATCATAAACATATATCAAGTAGTTTCATCATCAAAATACGAGATTCAACAATCTCCCCCTTTTTGATGATGACAACCACTTGATGACGGAGTTAAACTTAACTCCCGGAGTTTAAACAAACTCCCCCTATCAATATGCCATATTGATAGAAACTCTTAGATTCAGAAATCTAAGCAACATGTCATCATAAACGGAGTTAACCTTAACTCCCAGAGTTTAAACAAACTCTCCCTATCAATATGCCATTTTGATAGAAACTCTTGGATTCAAAAATCCAAGCAACATGTCATCATAAACTTATGCATAACATGTGATGTCATCAACATACTTCTCCCCCTTTGTCATCAACAAAAAGGAGAAGTACCACAATCAAGTGTTTGTGATGTAAGTTTAACTCATTGCATGAAAAACATAATATCTATTATTACCATCATGCAAGTTTGCTATCATCAAATGGTAAGATATCAATATGTAAAATTACGATTCAAGTTCTTGATATCTTAACATGATATGACATTCATAGCACTTATTCATATGAATGCTGCTTTTGATATCTCATCATAATATGGCATTCATAACATCTATTCATATTCTTCAAATATGATACTCATAGTATCAATTTATATATTTCTCCCCCTTTGTCATCAACAACAAGGAGAACGATATAAGCAAATTTTAAATATAAGTGCGTTGCCATAAGTTGGTTCATGTCATTTTCCAAAAGTGAGTGATAGGATACCAATTATGCAAACATCTCAAGGAAAACATGACATGGAGATAGCTTTTATTGCTTCTTCCTTTTTATTTGTTATCTTTTTACATGAAGGAGGAAAGCCATATATGAAGTTCAAATTGATAAGATATTAAAGCACACTTCATTTTTGCATGGATTAAGATATGTAAGTGAGTCAAATCCTTGTATGTAAAAATATCTTCCTTTTATAAGAGGGAATCATCAAATATGTTTCTTGAAAAATATTTTTCACATGATAAGTGCATTTGCTAGATGATTCCATATGTCAAAAATCAATGATGTGAATTAAACTTGATATGACATATGCTTGTTAAGTTTGGAAGAGGATAATATATCAAGAAAATCTAATTGTTATGATCAAGAAAATCCGAAAATGAAATTTGACACTCTCATACATTCGGACAGGGTTTTACTAGAGATATTCAATTACAATCATGAAGGTAAAACATGCTTATTATCATGAAAATTTTTGTATTCAAGCACATAATTTCCAACATGTAATCATGCAAGTAATTGTGTAAAATCATTATGGCAATCAAGTGATTTGATCATTTAATCAAAAAAGTCCAAAAAATAATTTTAACAGGTTTAATCATTCGGACAGATTTTTGCCATAGTTTTTCAAATATAATCATGAAGATAAGGCATGCTCATCATCATAGTAGTATGATAGCAAGTTTACCATATACAAGCTAGCAAAAAATTTCTACATTTTAAGGCCCGCAAGCTAGCAATTTTGAGATGTTCAAGAAAGCAACTCTTGCTTCTTGAAATATAAGTTTTGCTAGATGTGCAAGTTAACTTTTTGCTTCTTGAGATAGGCAAGATAGCATTCCTTGGTGATGTTCAATATAGCTAAGTTCTACATCATGCAAGCTAGTGAATTTTATAACATTTTAGAACATGCATAATCACCAAAGCATCATAAATTTTAATGATGTGCAAAATTACAAATTTTGCATGATTGCATTTGTGTGTCTTGAGATTTGCAAGATAGCACTTCTTGGTGATGTTCAAGATAGCAATTTCTTCTCTTTTGAGAAGTGTAAATTTTGCTTTCTTCTTGAATTGTGCAAGCTAGCTATCTCCCCTTTTGTCATTGTCAAAAAGAAGGGAAAAACCCTTTACATCAATTTTTAAATCATGACAAAGATTAGTATCAATCTCATTTGTGCATCATTATATTTTCAAATTAAAACATGCACATTTTCAAAACATATAAACTCATTATTATATGCATGATTCCAAATCATCATTCATATTATTTCAATCATTGTTTCACTCATCATTATAGCTTATCATGCATAATATGTAAAACCATCTAACATGATATAAACATTTATTTATTTAATTTTTTTTAAGCATTCATGATACACATCATACATTATCATAATAAAAAGCATATGCATCATTCCAAATCATAAATATTTCAAATCATCATGGTATTAATTTGTCACATTGCATCCTACCATGCATGATCGAAGCTTCTCATTTGCATACATCAAAATAAATTCATGAATATCTCATGCATTCATATCATCACTTGAGGAATATTGAAAAAGAAATAATTGGGTGATGAGATAAATATTTCATGAATACAAAGAATTGCATAAAAATCATATCATGAATACAAGGAATACAAGTCACAATCATTCAAGAGAAAAATCAAGATCATGATTTTGATAAAACTCATTTCAAATTTAAATCATCAAAATCATTTTTATGGCTCACAAAATTTATAACATAAATAAATTCATGATTTCATTGATAATATATTTTATCCCTTTTTTAAGTGTTTCATTTTAAGTGATCGATTTCATGTTAGCATGCCTTTTCATTTATGAAAATATGCATCAATTTTTTAAAGCCACTGTTATTATCATGAAAATCGATAATCAAGAATTATCATACATAAAAAATATATACTCATTAATCATAACTTCAAATTAAGCATGATTTCATATACTCAAAATCGAGAAATAACAATGGAAATCAACATGATACACATTATTACTTCTCAACCACATATAGCATGATTTCATAAGGTATGTTTAATCACAATCATTTTGTTTATCATAAACATGCAATTTTCATGATTATTTTCAAAATTACTAGAATAATAAGCATGATTCCTAATTGTTTGTATTTTCATTATAAAATTATTAAACATGTAATTTTCAAGAAAATTAAATAAAAAAGAAAAATGCTTTAAGCATCATGTAATTTCAAAGTAAATTAAAGGCATTTTGATTACCTCAGCGTTGAAAGGCGTAAAGGCGTAGTTTGCCACCTCGCCTTTGTTGAATTTCTCCTCGTCTTCGGAGGAGCTCGATTCATGCCAATTTTTGTTCTTCTTCTTGCATTCAAAGCAAGTAGTTCCGTTCTTTTTACTTTTTACTTTTTGTTTCATTTGTAGTTTAAGTTCACCATCACTTGAGCTTATGCTCGAGTGGTCTTCAAATGTTCTAAGTCCCAAATCCTTCCTGTTCTTTGGAAGGTGGTTCTCAAGTTCTTCACGTGCATTGCACGTCATTTTATATGTGATCAATGAACCAATTAGTTCTTCAAGTGGAAATTGGTTCAAGTTTTTCGATTCTTGAATAGCAGTTACTTTTGAATCCCAAGTTTTAGAAAGTGAGCACAAAACTTTGTTAACGAGTTCAAAATCCGAAAAGCTTTTACCAAGTGATTTTAAACCATTGACGACATCCGTAAAACGGGTGTACATGTCAACAACGGTTTCGCTTGGTTTCATATGAAAAAGCTCGAAATCATGCAGTAAAATATTAACTTTCGAGTCTTTGACTCTACTAGTTCCCTCGTGCGTGATTTCAAGAGTGCGCCAAATATCGAAAGCCGTTTCGCACAAAGAAACCCGATTGAACTCATTGTTGAATCTCGGATTTTGATGATGAAGTCAATTGACAATTGTTTGACTAATTAGTGTGTTGAGATAAGTGTGCAGGATTAACTACGATGAAAGTAAGACATTCAGCATGAGTTGCGCGGGAGTCACGACAATGATCACGTTGGGAGTTCGAGAGCTCGACGGAAGTTCGGACAGTCGTCGGAGGTTCTGCGGGAACAAATCCGAGAAGTCCAGAAGCTTGCCAAAGGAGCTCGTCGGAACTTGCCAAGTGGATCGTCGCAGTCCACGAGTTTGCCAGAAGTCCGCAGGAGAATCACCGAGGGTTCATCGGATGATCGACGGAAGTTCGCCGGAAACTCGCCGGAAGAAGCGAGTGACGCACCGAAGCAAGCTGCAGAATATGTCTTAGGAAATAATCGTAATTGGCACTTTGATTAAGTTAGAAATGGGAGGTGATCCCATTAGCTTAATCTTGGGGCAATTGGGCCCCTGAAGAACTCAAATTGGGTCGAATGGTTCAACCCATTCGGATCCAAGTTGCTGTGGGAGGTGCAACCGCCCAGGCAGGGAGGTAGCACCGCCCAGGCTATGTCTCCCAGCGAGACTAGGCGGTGCAACCGCCCCAGCCAAGAGGTGCAACCGCTCAGGGCTTAGTCTCCGAGCGAGACTGGGCGGTGCAACCTCCTCTGTCAGGAGGTAGCACCGCCAGAGCTCAAGTTTCGAGCTCTGCCAGGCGGTGAAACCTCCCCAGTCAGGAGGTGCAACCACCTGAGCTCGGTCTTCGAGCTCTAGCAGAGAGGTGCAACCGCCCCTGACAGAGGTGGCACCGCCCAGATGCTCAGTCTTCGAGCTCTGCCAGGCGGTGCAACCTCTCCAGTCAGGAGGTGCAACCGCTTGATCCCGGAATTTCGGGATTTGATCGTTTTGAGCTCCAAATTTGAACTAGGTTGGGGCCTATAAATACCCCACCCATTCAGCACTGAAAAGATACAGAACTACACCGAATTCTTGATCTTTTCTGTGATTCTAAGAGCTCAAATTTGTGTTAAGTCCAAAAGTTCTCCTCTTTCTGTTCTTCAAGTCTTGAGTTGTAAAGAGAGGAGAGAAAGGTTCTGTAAGGGTTGTCTCCTGAGCCCGTCAAAAGGAGTGAAACTGTAAAAGGGCAGTTGGCCTTCGCCTATTGAAGGAAGGCCTCTAGTTGACGTCGGTGACCTCGTCGGTGGAGGAAGCCAAAAGTGGAGTAGGTCAAGACTGACCGAACCACTCTAAGTCTCTGGTTTGCTTTCATTTTGAGCACTTTATCATTACTGCAAACCTCCTACATAGCTAATGCTCTCTGCGCTTTTACAAACAAGTTTCTAAGTTCTGTTCTTTCCGAATTTGCATTCAGACGTAAATCGGTGTTTTCGTACGATCTCTACATTACGGTTTACACTTACGTTTCGATTCTATTTATAACTGCAAACTGTCTTCTGCGCTTTTACGAACGAGTTTCTTTGCAGTTTACGTTTACGTCTTGATTCTGTTTATAACTGCAAACTGATTTCTGCGCTTTTACGAACGAGTTTCTATGCAGTTTACGTTTACATTCCATTTATAACTGCAAACTGACTTCTGCGCTTTTACGAACGAGTGTCTAAGTTCAAATCTTTCCGAATCTATGTTTTGACGTAAAACTGTGTTTAGACGCAAACTGCGCTTAGACGCAATCTGCACTTAAGACGCAAACTGCGCTTAAACGCAAACTGCGCTTAGACGCAATCTGAGCTTCTACGCAATCTGCGCTTAGACGCAAACTGTGTTTAGACGTAAACTGTACTCAATCATAAGTAATCTTAGAATCGGCTTTTGCATCAAAATAGTTTCTATCAAACAAACGCAGCTTTCGTTTTTAATCGCTGAAAGATTTCCGCTGCACTAATTCACCCCCCCCCCCCCCCCCCCTCTTAGTGCTCTCGATCCTAACAATTGGTATCAGAGCCCGGTTAACTCTCTAACGGATTAAAACCCAAGAGAGATGGCTTACGCCGGAAACCAAGAGGGCCATTCCATTACACGTCCACCCATGTTTAATGGGATGGACTACACCTATTGGAAGACCCGAATGAGGATCTTCCTTATTTCTATGGACGCTTGACCTCCTTCACCCTCTCCTAAGGATCTGCAAGGAAACAGGGATATACGATCTCCCTAGGTAACACAATCTCTATACGTAGTTTTGTGTTTTTGCGGATTTTGCGCACCAATCTTCGCACGACGATGAACATCTTTTTGGGAATCGGGGATTTTTGTTTTCTTGTTCTTCCGCTGCGCATATGATGTCGCCCCCTTATGATTTCCCAACAGTGGTATCAGAGCCAGGTTGTTCGTGCGAATGATTGGTTTTGAACTGCGTGTATAGTGTTTAGGAAGAATTTTGACGTCAAAATCGTTGACGCAAAAGTGAGGAAGGGCAGCAACAGTTGCTGCCCTCGATCTGCATGCCTGCAGCCACCTGCAGCCGCAGCCAGGCAGCACAGCGCCGGCGCAGTGCCTGCAGCAGCCGGCCGGCGGCCTGCTTGCAGCAGGCTTGCTGCCGGCGGGGCTGGCAACCCACGGGCAGAGGCGCCGCAGGGCAGCGGCGCCTGCCACCGAAAGGAAGCGGCGCCTGCCGCCGCAGGGCAGCGACGCACGACGCCTGCCGCCGCTGCTCCTGCGGGCGAAACCCCCCCCACAGGGGCGGCCGCCCGGCGGGACAGCACCGCCTGCGGAGGCAGCGACGCCCGAAGGGGGAGCCCACCTGTAGCGACGCCTGCCGCCGCTACTCCCGCGGGCGAAACCCCCCCCCACAGGGGCGACCGCCCGGCGGGACAGCACCGCCTGCGGAGGCAGCGGCGCCCGAAGAGGGCGCCCACCCGCAGCGGCATCGCCGCCAGCGGGCGTGCCGCCTGCAGGCGAGGGCAGTGCCCTCGCCCCGCCGCACAGGCGCCGCCGGCAGGGTGGCGGCGGCGGCAGCAGCAGAAGGGGAATTAGGGTTTTGGGCAAAAAGACAGTTTTGCCCCTATGAATTTGATAAATTCCAGTTTCTGTCTTTTGTCCAAATTACGAAAATACCCTTAGGAATTGAGAAATTCCCTACATGTCCCTGATTTCAGAAAATATTAATTAATTAAAAGGTTTAGTTGATTATTATTTTTATTATTATCTAGTAGTCCTACATTATGATGATTATTTATACATGTGATGTATGATGTGTGGACGGATGATCATGGACCGTGTGATGTGTGTACTTGTGATTATTATTATTGAGGTCTGCGAACCTCCATTATATTTCTCGTTTATTGTCGGGCCTGCGTGCCTATGATTAAGTTGTAATCACATGAGGAGGCGCAGCGGGAGCGTGGATGCGATAGCGGGACCCACGAGACGAACGATCGTGATGCATGGAGATGCATCAAGATGTCGACGGAACCGACGAGGACGAGATGGACGATCACAAGGCATGGAGATGCACCGTTGCACACATAGATCTTGATGTGAGTGATTAGGCCTACTGGCTCGGGCCTAATCATATTAGGTTGTGGTCCATGATCATCTGGTGTGATTGCTTATACACATACTAGATATGTATATATATTTGCATGCGATGTAGATATATATTAAATATGTATATGTGTGACATGTCATATTAGGAGACCAAATCATAGAAACATCTCTCGATAATATTAAGTCGGTAAACGTGAGGCAATTAGATTGACCCACGTGGCCTTCCATCGTTATGAGTAGGAACCGAATCCCGGTGTAGGTTGAGTTGGTCGAGTCCCTCGAGACTCACCTATATCGCGATTCGCTATCTTGCTTACGACATAGAGATGTCACCGGTGACCTGAGGGCATGATATGCTTGGTCGAGTCCCTCGAGGGTATATCATCAAATCAGACTCATCTTGTAACGAAGGTGTTGACTTAACCGAGCATCATGGTTGGTCGAGTCCCTCGAGGCCATGGTGATTCGGAGGCCGAACAGGACGGGAATCACAAGGAGTTGTGATCGGCAAGAGTTGTCTACCTTTTAGGCTTAGTGTGATTGGTCGAGTCCCTCGAGGTTACACTAAGACGCTGATTGGATCCTGATCCCCACTAGAAGTCTGCCGGAGACTTCCGTTTCACGTGCTGAGGGTGTCGCGTGACTCGTTAGTAAAATAGTGGGAGCATATTAAGATAGAAGTCCATATCTTGATAGTTTATTTCTTACAAAATCTGCATGTTATTCATTTTTGCTACATCTTTATTTTCAGAAAATGTCGCTTTCAAATCCCTTACGTGGCATACTTGATGTCAACCGCCTCACTGGTCCAAATTATACGGATTGGCTCCGTAACTTGAGAATTGTTCTCACAGCGGAGAAAATCGTGTACGTCCTTGATACAGTGATGCCTACGCCCGAAGAAGGGGCAAACGAGGATGAGATCGCTCGCTACGTGAAGTACATTGATGACTCCACTCTTGCTCAGTGCTATATGTTGGGCTCTATGACTCCAGAGTTACAGAGACAACATGAAAAGATGGATGCCAGATCCATTCTCCTACATGTCCGTAAATTGTTTGAGGAACAGGGAAGGACTCAACGATATGAGATATCCAAGAGCCTTTTCCGCGCTAGGATGACTGAGGGGACACCGGTTCAGAACCATGTCCTAAAGATGATTGAGAGGATAGAGAAACTCACAGGTCTAGGAATGGTCCTAGAGGATAACTTGTGTGTGGACATTGTGCTTCAGTCCCTACCAGATTCCTTTTCACAGTTCATAATGAACTTTAATATGAACAAGCTTGAGGTGACTCTCCCAGAGCTCCTCAATATGTTGAGGGAGGCAGAGAGTACTATTAAGAAAGAGAAGCCAGTTCTCTACACTGGTGAGACCAGAAAGAAAAGGAAAGCAGAAAGGTCCCTTAAGAAGGGAAAGGGCAAGGGCAAACAAGGTAAAGCAAAGGTTGCTAAGAAAGACCCAACAAAGGACAAAGGCCAGTGCTTCCACTGTGGTAAAGATGGGCACTGGAAGAGAAACTGCAAAGAGTACCTTGCAGAAAGGGCGAAACAAAAGCTTGATGAAGCTTCAGGTACATTCATGATCAGTCTCCATTTGTCAGACTCTTATGATAACACATGGGTATTAGATACCGGTAGTGCTTATCATATATGCAATTCGTTGCAGGTTCTGGCAAGGCCTAGGAGACTAGAGAGAGGCGAGATGGACCTCAAGATGGGTAATAGAGCAAAAGTTGCTGTATTAGCTGTTAGCGAGGTCGCCCTACATCTGCCTAGTGGAGCTTTTATTGCATTAGATGCATGTTATTTTGTTCCTTCTATTATCAAAAACATTATCTCCATTTCATGTTTAACAGTTAGTGGATATAAATTTGTTTTTGAGAACAATGGTTGTTCGATATTATTAGATGATAAGATCATCACGAAAGGAACATTGCATAATGGTTTATTTATGTTAGACACCACTCCACATATCATGAATATAAATGTGTCCAAAAGGAAACGAGATGAGTTGAACAGTGCATACCTGTGGCATTGTAGGCTAGGTCACATCCATGAAAGAAGGATTCAAAAGTTGCTAAATGATGGATATCTAGATCCATTCGACTATGTGTCATATGCAACTTGTGAGCCTTGCATTCGTGGAAAACTGACCAACTCTCCATTTAGTGGAACTGGAGAGAGAGCCACTGAGTTGTTGGAACTCATACATAGTGATGTATGTGGACCCATGTCAACTCATGCCATTGGAGGTTACTCCTACTTCATTACATTTACTGATGATTTCTCAAGGTATGGATATGTGTACTTAATGAAGTACAAGTCCGAGGCCTTTGAGAAATTCAGAGAGTATAAGAATGAGGTGGAGAACCAGACTGGAAAGAGTATCAAAACTCTTCGATCAGATCGAGGAGGTGAGTACTTAAGTACAGAGTTTACTCACTTCCTCAAGGACCATGGGATATTATCCCAATGGACACCTCCTTATACACCTCAGCTCAATGGTGTCTCTGAAAGGAGAAATCGTACATTATTAGATATGGTACGGTCCATGATGAGTTTCGCTGACCTACCCATCTTATTCTAGGGATATGACCTAGAAACCGCAGCTTACCTTCTGAACAGAGTTCCAACTAAGTCGGTGGTGTCTACACCATATGAGATATGGAAAGGGAAGAAGCCTGATCTTAAAGTAGTTAAGATTTGGGGCTGCTCTGCCCATGTTAAAAGACACAACCCCGATAAGTTAGAATCAAGGACAGGGCGATGTAAATTTGTGGGATACCCCAAGGAAACTTGTGGGTATTACTTCTATCATCTCGAGGACCAAAAGGTCTTTGTAGCTAAGAGAGCAGTGTTCCTTGAGAAGGAACACATTCTTGACGGAGACAGTGGGAGAATGATAGAATTGAGCGAGGTTGGAGAACCAAGCTCAAGCACCACTCTACAGCCCGAGTCTATTCAGGTATCTAATACACAAGTTTCAACTTTACGCAGGTCTGATAGAGTATCCCATCCTCCTGAGAGATATGTGGGACATATTAGAGCAGAGGATGTAGAGGATATTGATCCTCAGACCTACGAGGAGGCTATTATGAGTATAGACTCCGGGAAGTGGAAAGAAGCCATGAATTCTGAGATGGATTCTATGTACTCCAATAAGGTTTGGAACCTAGTTGATGCACCCGAAGGTATTGTACCCATCGGTTGCAAGTGGATCTTTAAGAAAAAGATCGGAGTAGATGGAAAGGTAGAGACCTATAAAGCAAGGCTAGTGGCTAAGGGGTATCGTCAAAGGCAAGGTGTTGACTACGACGAAACTTTCTCACCCGTAGCAATGCTAAAATCCATCAGAATTCTATTGGCTATTGCAGCACACTATGATTATGAGATCTGGCAGATGGATGTGAAAACCGCATTCCTCAACGGGAACCTGGAGGAGGAGGTGTATATGATGCAACCTGAGGGATTCGTGTCCAAGAACTGCCCAGATAAGGTGTGTAGGTTGCTTAGATCCATTTATGGACTAAAGCAAGCTTCCCGAAGTTGGAACATAAGATTTGATGAGGCAATCAGATCTTATGACTTCGTTAAGAACGAAGATGAGCCTTGTGTATACAGAAAGGTAAGTGGGAGCGCTATTAGCTTTTTGGTGTTATATGTGGATGACATCCTCATCATTGGGAATGACATAGGAATGCTATCCACAATAAAGGCTTGGTTATCTAGACACTTCTCCATGAAGGACTTAGGAGAAGCATCTTATATCTTGGGGATTAGAATCTATAGAGATAGATCCAAAAGGATGCTTGGCTTGTCCCAGTCCAGGTACATAGAAACTATTGTCAAAAGGTTTGGCATGAAAAATTCCAAAAGAGGTCTCATACCGATGAGACATGGGATATCGCTTTCTACGAGTATGTCCCCAAAGACTCCAGAAGAAAGGGCGAACATGGATATGATACCTTATGCCTCAGCAATAGGGTCTATCATGTATGCCATGCTATGTACTAGGCCTGATATAGCGCATGCTCTGAGTGTCACGAGCAGGTATCAGGCGGATCCAGGCTTGGAGCACTGGAAAGCAGTAAAGTGTATCCTTAAGTACTTGAGAAGGACTAAGGATCTTTTACTAGTATATGGAGGTAATAGCCTTAAGGTTGAAGGCTACACTGACTCAAGTTTTCAGTCTGATGTCGATGATAGCAAGTCGAATTCAGGGTATGTGTACACCTTGAATGGAGGAGCAGTGTGCTGGAAGAGTTCCAAGCAAGATACCACTGCTGACTCGACCACAGAGGCGGAGTACATTGCTGCATCAGATGCAGCAAAGGAGGGAGTCTGGTTGAAGAAGTTCATCACAGATTTGGGAGTCGATACAGATAGCGACAAGTCGACTTCCTTATATTGCGACAACTATAGGGTGATTACTCAAATAAGGGAACCCGGGTCTCATCAGAAGTGTTCTGAGGAGGTTCCAGCTTATAAGAGAGATCGTAACCCGAGGAGATGTAGCAGTGGAAAGAGTTCCATCCGAAGATAACATTGCAGATCCACTTACAAAGCCATTGTCTCAGATTGTCTTTGAGCGTCACAGGGGTCTGATGGGGATCAGACACATAGGTGATTGGCTTTAGGTCAAGTGGGAGATTGCTAGTCATAAGTGCCTAGCAAGCCAATCACGTGAGTGATGGCACGTGTGACTTGATACAGAATCTTTTTGCTTATTATATTTTGGCATATATCACTTTATAACTATTGCATAAATGCATATATATTGTAATGTCCTTGGATTTGTGCAATGGGAATCGGATCGTGATGAGATCACGATAATGAGATCGATTCACCTTTAAACACATTTCCTAAATAATCCCGGTCATAGGTTACTCGAGAGGGACATCGTGATAACCGGATAGACTGGTGTGCTGTATACCCGTCCATATGATGGATGCAGCTGGTCTCATAGCTGCTCGTGTAGGGACACTAGGGATACAATACAGGTGCTCATTGGAGAATGAGTTCACTGATTGATCCGCTTACGGAATGCTGGATGGTTGATGATGCCTTATTGTCAGACAACGATTCCGTAGTCCTAGTGGTGTATCTGGTTCTTAGACTTGAGACACCAAGGATGTCCTGTATGAGTGCTCCACTCTTTGATACCAGACTTATAGGTTTGGCTGTTCCCAGATCTAGTACAGCTGGTCATTGGGAGTGGTAGTCGACCTTACGAGGGCTATTGAGTGTCGATAGAGGATCATCCACTCTCGGTATCATGAGAGGAATATCCCATGTGTTCTTGCTCAGACAAATCCCTGGCCAGGGTCATTCGGGTTGAGAGAGAAAGAGTTCTCCGGGAGAATCCGATTAGAGCGAGACTCGAGTAGAAACCGTATGGGTTTGACAGCACCATGCTCGATATACGGTCTCTGGGATATTAGATGGATGAGGGACTATAGGTACATGGTAACTGAGGACAGATAGGTCCAATGGATTGGATTCCCCTGTATCGTCTGGGGACTACGGCGTAGTGGCCTAGTACTTCCGTAGTCGATGAGTCGAGTGAATTATTACAGAGATAATAATTCACTTAGTTAGAAGGAGTTCTGACAGGTATGACTCACGGCCAGCTCGATATTGGGCCTAGAGGGTCACACACATATGGTAGGCATTGCGTTGAGTAGAGGTTCGGATATGAGATATCCGACGGAGCCCTTGTCTTATTGGATGCAGATCCAATACCCACTAGGGAAAGGACCCATTAGGGTTTTGACACGGGATCTCTATAAATAGGAGGGATTCACAGCCTCATAGGCTAGAGACTTTGCTTGCCCTTCCTATTCTCCTCTCCCTCTCCACCTCAGAGTAGGCCTGGAGTTTTGAGGAGCGTCGTCGCAACCCTGCTGTGTGGATCACCGCTAGAGAGGAGGACGCTTGACCTCCTTCACCCTCTCCTAAGGATCTGCAAGGAAACAGGGATATACGATCTCCCTAGGTAACACAATCTCTATACGCAGTTTTGTGTTTTTGCGGATTTTGCGCACCAATCTTCGCACGACGATGAACATCTTTTTGGGAATCGGGGATTTTTGTTTTCTTGTTCTTCCGCTGCGCATATGATGTCGCCCCCTTATGATTTCCCAACATATTGAACAACCATTATTCTCAAAAACTAATTTATATCTACTAACTGTCAAACAAGAAATGAAAATAATATTATTCATAATTGAAGGAGCAAAATAGCATACATCCAATGTAAGGTGACCTCGCTAACAACTACTGCTGTAATTTTTGCCCTATTGCCTATCTTGAGGTCTATCTCGCCTCTTGCCAATCTCCTAGGTCTTGCTAGAACCTATAATGAATTACAAATATGATAAGCGCTACCGGTATCCAATACCCATGTGTTATCATAAGAGTCTGACAAATAGAGACTGATTATGAATGTACCTGAAGCTTCTCCAAACTTCTATTTTACCCTCTCTGCAAGGTACTCTTTACTATTCCTCTTCTAGTGTCCATCTTTGCTGCAATGGAACCACTGACCTTTGTCCTTTGTCGGGTCCCTTTTAGCAACCTTTGCTTTACCTGGTCTGCCATTGCGTTTGCCCTTCTTAAGGGACTTTTCTGCCTTCCTTTTCATTTTGGTCTCACAAGTATAGAGAATTGGCTTCTATTTCTTGATAGTGCTCTCTGCCTCCTTAAATATTAAGGAGCTCAGGGAGAGTAACCTCAAGCTTGTTCATATTAAAATTCACTATGAACTATGAAAAGGAATCTGGTAGGGACTAAAGTATAAGATCCATACACATGTTATCCTCTAGGATCATTCCTAGACCTATGAGTTTTTCTATCCAATTAATCATCTTTAGGACATGGTTCTGAACTAGTGTCCCCTCAGTCATCCTAGCACAAAAGAGTCTCTTGGATATCTCCTATCGATGAGTCCTTCCTCGTTACTTAAACAATTTGCAGGAATGTAGGAGAATGAATCTAGCATCTATCTTTTTATTATCTTTGTAACTCAAGAGTCATGAAGCCCAACATATAACACTGAGCAAGAGTGAAATTATCTATGTACTTCACATAGCAAGCGATCTTATCCTCGCTTGCCCCTTTCTCGGTCGTAGGCATCATTGTATCAAGGACGTATATGATTTTCTTCGCCGTGAGAACAATTCTCAAGTTGCAAAGCCAATCCATATAATTTGAACTAATGAGGTGGTTGACATCAAGTATGCCACGTAAGGGATTTAAAATCGATAATTTCTGAAATTAAAGATGCAGCAGAAATAAATAACATACTGATTTTATAAAATAAATAAATAAGATATGAACTTCTATCTTAATCTACTCCCACTATTTTCTCGCGAAACACTTAACTCCCTCCGATATGTGAATTGGAGACCCCTAGTGGATCTCTAGTAGGGATCGAGATATAATCATCATCTTAACATAATCTCGAGGGACTTGCCCAATCACGCTAAGCCCGTAAAGGTCGGCAACTCTTGTTGATCACAACTCCTTGTGATTCCCATCCTATTCAGCCTCCGAACCACCATGGTCTCCAAGGACTTGACCAACCATGATGTTCGGTTAAGTCAACACCATCATTGTAAGATGAGTCTGATTTAATGATATACCCTCAAGGGACTCGACCAAGTATACTATATCCTTAGGTCACTAGTGATATTTCTATATTATAGGCAAGATAATGAATCGTGATATAGGTAAGCCTCAATGGATTCGACCAACTCAACCTATGTCAAGAATTGGTCCCAACCTATAATGATGGAAGGCCACGTAGGTCAATCTAATTGCCTTATGTTTACCAACTTAATATTATCGAGAGAGGGGATTTTAATTTGGTCTTCTAATATGATATGTCACACACATACATATTTAATATATATCTACATCAGATGTAAATATATATACATATCTAGTAGGTATACAAGCAATCACACCAAATGATCATGGATCACGGCCTAATATGATCAGTGTTAGGATCGAGAGCACTAAGTGGGGGGGGGTGAATTAGTGCAGCGGAAATCTTTTAGCGATTAAAAACGAAAGCTGCATTCGTTCGATAAAAACTATTTTGATGCAAAAGCTGATTCTAAGATTACTTATGATTAAGTGTCGTTTACGTCTAAACACAGTTTGCGTCTAAACGCAGTTTGCATTTAAACACAGTTTGCGTCTAAGCGCAGTTTACGTCTAAGCTCAGATTGCGTAAATCACTTGTTTAGATCAAAAGCAGTTTAAGCAGAAGTATAAAGACAGTGTGCTGCTATTGTACAGCCCAAAAAGTAATCTGCAAAAAGCAGATTTACGTCTAAACGCAGATTTACGTCTAAACGCAGATTTACGTCTGAACTTTGAAACTCGTTTGTAGACTCGCAGAAGGCAATATGCAGTTCAAGACGTAAACGTAAACTGAAATCTGATGATTATACGAGGAAAGCCGATTTACATCTAAATGCAATTTTACGTCTGAATGCAGATTTTCGTCTAAACCTTGAAACTCGTTCGTAAAATTGCAGAAGATAGTTTGTAGTTATAAATAGAATCAAAACGTAAATGTAAACTTCAAAGAAACTCGTTCGTAAAAGCGCAGAAGACAGTTTGCAGTTACGAAACGTAATCGTAAACTGTAATGTATGAAATTATGATTTACGTCTGAATGCAGATTCGGAAAGATCAGCACTTAGAAACTTGTTCGTAAAGGTGCAGAGAGCAGTAGCTATGTAGGAGGTTTGCAGTAATGATAAAGTGCTCAAAATAAACGCAAACTAGAGATTTAGAGTGGTTCGGTCAGTCTTGACCTACTCCACTTTTGGCTTCCTCCACCGACGAGGTCACCGACGTCAACTAGAGGCCTTCCTTCAATAGGCGAAGGCCAACTGCCCTTTAACATATTCACTCCTTTTGATGGGCTCAGGAGACAACCCTTACAGGACCTTTCTCTCCTCTCTTTACAACTCAAGACTTGAAGAACAGAAAGAGGAGAACTTTAGGACTTTACACAAATTTGAGCTCTTAGAATCACAGAAAAGATCAAGAATTCGGTGTAGGTCTGTATCTTTTCAGTGCTGAATGGGTGGGGTATTTATAGGCCCCAACCCAATTCAAATTTGGAGCTCAAAACGATCAAATCCCGGAATTTCGGGATCAGGCGGTTGTACCTCCTGACTGGAGAGGTTGCACCGCCTGGCAGAGCTCCAAGACTGAGCCCAGGCGGTGCCACCTCTTGACTGAGGCAGTTGCACCTCTCTGCCAGAGCTCGAAGACCAAGCTCAGGCAGTGCCACCTCTCTGTCAGGGAGGTTGCACCGCCCAGTCTTGCTCGAAGACTGAGCTCAGGCGGTGCCACCTCTCTGTCATGGAGGTTGCACCGCCCAGTCTTGCTCGAAGACTGAGCTCAGGCGGTGCCACCTCCTAGCTGGGGAGGTTGCACCTCCCAGTCTCGCTGGGAGGCTTAGCCCAGGCGGTGCCAGCTCCTGGCCTAGGCGGTTGCACCTCCTGGTGCAATCAGGGTCCGAATGGTTAGCTCCATTCGGCCCAATTTCAGTCTTTCAGGGGCCCAATTGCCCCAAGATTAAGCTAATGGGATCACCTCCCATTTTCCAACTTAATCAATGTGCTAACTACGATTAGATCTAAGACAATTTCTGCAGCTTTGCTTCGGTGCGTCAATCGCTTCTTCCGGTGAGTTTCCGGCGAACTTCCGTCGATCATCCGATGAACCCTCGGTGATGCTTCTGCGGACTTCCGGCAAACTCCTGGACTTTGCAACGATCCACTTGGAGAGTTCCAACGAGCTTCGCTTGGCAAGCTTCTGGACTTCTCGGATCTGTTCTCGCAGAACCTCCGACGACCGTCCGAACTTCCGTCGAACTCTCGAACTCCCAACGTGATCATGAACTTGACTCCGGCGCAACTACTGCTGCTTGTCTAACTTTCATCGTAGTTAATCCTGCACACTTATCTCAACACATAGATTAGACAACAAATGACAATTGACTTCATCATCATAATCCAAGATTCAACAATCTCCCCCTTTTTGATGATGATAATCAATTGATAATGGAGTTATCCTTAACTCCCCCTGTCTATATGCCATAGTTGAGATAAGTCAACCTTGAATTCAAGACCTAAGAATTCAAGTGACGTATTGATAAGTTAGATCAGTTAAACTTATCAATACTCCCATCATGATACTCATCATGAGGTATCTCTTCAAAGATGATGTCAAGGCTTGACATACATCATCAAGTTTGTATGATTGTGATTGTAACTATTCATCATGTATTTTGAACATTATCATATAAAGCTGTGAAGCACTATTACATGATGCACACATTTGAAATATTCTAGCAAGTTTTGCATTTTCTTCACATGATAAGATATCAACTCAGGGCATAATGCAAACATAATGTAAACTTTAGCACATGTTCATATATCTCTTGGTGATGCAAGGATGGCATAATCATAGCAGTGTTTATCAATTCATATATCTCCCCCTTTGTCATCAACAAAAAGCATAATAATTATGATGCCAGGAAAATAATAATAGCAAGCTTATAGAGGAATTTTACACAGATTGCTTTAAATACTTCTTCCCCTTTTTGTTATAATCCATTGTCTATATAAAGATTTTGCAGAATGGAATACATACACATGAATCACTTCATCAAATCTATTTGAGAAACTTATTTTTCATGAAAGTGTACGAGAAAATCTGTTTTATAGCATTCAAATAAATAAGATGCATTCGGACAAGATTTTGTTACAGATTTTCACATATAATCATAGAAACATGGCAATCAAGTGATTTGATCATTCAATATAGTCCGAAAAATAATTTTAATAAATTTATCTATTCGGACACATCAACATTCCTAATTCTCTTCGAATGAAATCAAATTATTCTTCACTTAGAGGTTTTGTAAAAATGTCAGCTAGTTGATGTTTAGTATCAATGAACTCTATGGTTACGTCATGATTAGTGACATGATCTCGTATAAAATGATGTCTAATATCAATATGTTTTGTTCTTGAGTGTTGTATAGGATTCTTAGTTAAGCATATTGCACTCGTGTTATCACATTTAATGGGAATATCTTTAAGATTAACTTTGTAATCTTCTAAAGTGTTTTTCATCCATACAACTTGTGCACAGCATGCACTTGCTGCAATATATTCAGCTTCGGTTGTTGATAGAGCAACCGAGCTTTGTTTCTTAGATGACCAGGAAACAAGGGCATGTCCTAAAAATTGACATGATCCTGATGTGCTTTTTCTATCTAGTCTACAGCCAGCGAAGTCCGCATCAGCATAAGCTGTTAACTCAAAATTTTCTGATTTTGGGTACCATAATCCTAGATTTGTGGTTCCATTAAGATATCTAAGTATTCTTTTAACTGCTTTGAGATGAGATATCTTAGGGTTAGATTGAAATCTAGCACAAAGTCCTACACTGAACATGATGTCTAGTCTGGTGGCAGTGAGGTAAAGTAAACTTCCTATCATCCCCCTATAAGTTTTTTGATCAAAGCTTTCTCCACTTTCATCAATTTCTAACTTAGTGGAGGTGCTCATAAGAGTGTTACTAGCCTTTGAGTTGTTCATATTAAACCTTTTTAATAAATTCATGGCATATTTAGTTTGACTAATAAAGATGTCATTGCTTAGTTGTTTGATTTGTAAACCTAAGAAGAATGTTAATTCTCCCATTAAGCTCATTTCGAATTCAAGACTCATAGTTTTAGCAAAAGATTCACAAAGAGATTCATTTGTAGAGCCAAAGATGATATCATCAACATAAATCTGAACAATGAGAAAATTATTTTCAAAATTCTTGATAAATAATGTAGTATCAACCTTGCCTTTTGTAAAGTTATTTTTGATAAGAAAAGAACTAAGTCTCTCATACCAAGCCCTTGGGGCTTGTTTTAAACCATAGAGAGCTTTAGTTAATCTAAACACATGATTAGGGAGGCTATTATTTTCAAATCCAGGAGGTTGTTCAACATAAACTTCTTCGAAAATAAAGCCATTTAAAAAAGCGCTTTTAACATCCATTTGAAATAACTTAAAATTATTACTACTAGCGTAGGCAAGGAGCATCCTTATGGCTTCCAATCGAGCCATAGGTGCGAAGGTTTCTTCGTAATCGATACCTTCTTCTTGGTTGAAACCTTTGGCCACTAATCTAGCCTTGTTTCTAACCACGATACAATTTTCATCTTGCTTGTTTCTGAAAACCCATTTAGTACCAATTACTAAATGGTCATTTGGCCTAGGAACAAGCGTCCACACCTCATTTCTCTCAAATTGATTCAATTCATCTTGCATTGCGATAATCCATGAATCATCTTTCATGGCTTCATCAACACATTTGGGTTCAATTTGGGAGAGAAAGGCGGCGTTGGCATAAAAATTTTTAAAAGAAGATCGTGTTTGAACCCCCTTTGATGTGTCTCCTAATATTAGCTCCTTAGGATGAGCATCTACATACTTCCAATCCTTGGGTAAGGATGTTTCGGAAGTGGATGCATCCAAGTTGCTAGTTGGAGAAGGGGTTTCATTTAAATTTAAGGAATCAAAATTAACATCATCATCAAGATCATTTTGTTGGGAAATCATAAGGGGGCGACATCATATGCGCAGCGGAAGAACAAGAAAAACAAAAATCCCCGATTCCCAAAAAGATGTTCATCGTCGTGCGAAGATTGGTGCGCAAAATCCGCAAAAACACAAAACTGCGTATAGAGATTGTGTTACCTAGGGAGATCGTATATCCCTGTTTCCTTGCAGATCCTTAGGAGAGGGTGAAGGAGGTCAAGCGTCCTCCTCTCTAGCGGTGATCCACACAGCAGGGTTGCGACGACGCTCCTCAAAACTCTAGGCCTACTCTGAGGTGGAGAGGGAGAGGAGAATAGGAAGGGCAAGCAAAGACTCTAGCCTATGAGGCTGTGAATCCCTCCTATTTATAGAGATCCCGTGTCAAAACCCTAATGGGTCCTTTCCCTAGTGGGTATTGGATCTGCATCCAATAAGACAAGGGCTCCGTCGGATATCTCATATCCGAACCTCTACTCATCGCAATGCCTACCATATGTGTGTGACCCTCTAGGCCCAATATCGAGCTGGCCGTGAGTCATACCTGTCAGAACTCCTTCTAACTCAGTGAATTATTATCTCTGTAATAATTCACTCGACTCATCGACTACGGAAGCACTAGGCCACTACGCCGTAGTCCCCAGACGATACAGGGGAATCCAATCCATTGGACCTGTCTGTCCTCAGTTACCATGTACCTATAGTCCCTCATCCATCTAATATCCCAGAGACCGTATATCGAGCATGGTGCTGTCAGACCCATACGGTTTCTACTCGAGTCTCGCTCTAATCGGATTCTCCCGGAGAACTCTTTCTCTCTCAACCCGAATGACCTTGGCCAGGGATTTGTCTGAGCAAGAACACATGGGATATTCCTCTCATGATACCGAGAGTGGATGATCCTCTATTGACACTCAATAGCCCTCGTAAGGTCGACTACCACTCCCAATGACCAGCTGTACTAGATCTGGGAACAGCCAAACCTATAAGTCTGGTATCAAAGAGTGGAGCACTCATACAGGACATCCTTGGTGTCTCAAGTCTAAGAACCAGATACACCACTAGGACTACGGAATCGTTGTCTGACAATAAGGCATCATCAACCATCCAGCATTCCGTAAGCGGATCAATCAGTGAACTCATTCTCCAATGAGCACCTGTACTGTATCCCTAGTGTCCCTACACGAGCAGCTATGAAACCAGCTGCATCCATCATATGGACGGGTATACAGCACACCAGTCTATCCGGTTATCACGATGTCCCTCTCGAGTAACCTATGACCGGGATTATTTAGGATATGTGTTTAAAGGTGAATCGATCTCATTATCGTGATCTCATCACGATCCGATTCCCATTGCACAAATCCAAGGACATCACAATATATATGCATTTATGCAATAGTTATAAAGTGATATACGCCAAAATATAATAAGCAAAAAGATTCTGTATCAAGTCACACGTGCCATCACTCACGTGATTGGCTTGCTGGGCACTTATGACTAGCAATCTCCCACTTGACCTAAAGCCAATCACCTATGTGTCTGATCCCCATCAGACCCCTGTGACGCTCAAAGACAATCTGAGACAATGGCTTTGTTAGTGGATCTGCAATGTTATCTTCGGATGGAACTCTTTCCACTGCTACATCTCCTCGGGTCATGATCTCTCTGATAAGGTGGAACCTCCTCAGAACATGCTTAGATTTCTGATGAGACCTAGGTTCATTTGCTTGAGCAATTGCCCCGTTGTTGTCGCAATATAGGGAAATCGGCTCCTCACTATCCGGCATGACTCCCAAATCTGTGATGAACTTCTTCAACCAGACTCCCTCCTTTGCTGCATCTGATGCAGCAATGTACTCCGCCTCTGTGGTCGAGTCAGTAGTGGTATCTTGCTTGGAACTCTTCCAGCACACTGCTCCTCCATTCAAGGTGTACACATACCCTGAATTCGACTTGCTATCATCGACATCAGACTGAAAACTTGAGTCAGTGTAGCCTTCAACCTTAAGGCTATTACCTCCATATACTAGTAAAAGATCCTTAGTCCTTCTCAAGTACTTAAGGATACACTTTACTGCTTTCCAGTGCTCCAAGCCTGGATCCGCCTGATACCTGCTCGTGACACTCAGAGCATGCGCTATATCAGGCCTAGTACATAGCATGGCATACATGATAGACCCTATTGCTGAGGCATAAGGTATCATATCCATGTTCGCCCTTTCTTCTGGAGTCTTTGGGGACATACTCGTAGAAAGCGATATCCCATGTCTCATCGGTATGAGACCTCTTTTGGAATTTTCCATGCCAAACCTTTTGACAATAGTTTCTATGTACCTGGACTGGGACAAGCCAAGCATCCTTTTGGATCTATCTCTATAGATTCTAATCCCCAAAATATAAGATGCTTCTCCTAAGTCCTTCATGGAGAAGTGTCTAGATAACCAAGCCTTTATTGTGGATAGCATTCCTATGTCATTCCCAATGATGAGGATGTCATCCACATATAACACCAAAAAGCTAATAGCGCTCTCACTTACCTTTCTGTATACACAAGGCTCATCTTCGTTCTTAACGAAGTCATAAGATCTGATTGCCTCATCAAATCTTATGTTCCAACTTCGGGAAGCTTGCTTTAGTCCATAAATGGATCTAAGCAACCTACACACCTTATCTGGGCAGTTCTTGGACACGAATCCCTCAGGTTGCATCATATACACCTCCTCCTCCAGGTTCCCGTTGAGGAATGCGGTTTTCACATCCATCTGCCAGATCTCATAATCATAGTGTGCTGCAATAGCCAATAGAATTCTGATGGATTTTAGCATTGCTACGGGTGAGAAAGTTTCGTCGTAGTCAACACCTTGCCTTTGACGATACCCCTTAGCCACTAGCCTTGCTTTATTGGTCTCTACCTTTCCATCTACTCCGATCTTTTTCTTAAAGATCCACTTGCAACCGATGGGTACAATACCTTCGGGTGCATCAACTAGGTTCCAAACCTTATTGGAGTACATAGAATCCATCTCAGAATTCATGGCTTCTTTCCACTTCCCGGAGTCTGTACTCATAATAGCCTCCTCGTAGGTCTGAGGATCAATATCCTCTACATCCTCTGCTCTAATATGTCCCACATATCTCTCAGGAGGATGGGATACTCTATCAGACCTGCGTAAAGTTGAAACTTGTGTATTAGATACCTGAACAGACTCGGGCTGTAGAGTGGTGCTTGAGCTTGGTTCCCTAACTTCGCTCAACTCTATCATTCTCCCACTGTCTCCGCCAAGAATGTGTTCCTTCTCAAGGAACACTGCTCTCTTAGCTACAAAGACCTTTTGGTCCTCGAGATGATAGAAATAATACCCACAAGTTTCCTTGGGGTATCCCACAAATTTACATCGCCCTGTCCTTGATTCTAACTTATCGGGGTTGTGTCTTTTAACATGGGCAGAGCAGCCCCAAATCTTAACTACTTTAAGATCAGGCTTCTTCCCTTTCCATATCTCATATGGTGTAGACACCACCAACTTAGTTGGAACTCTGTTCAGAAGGTAAGCTGCGGTTTCTAGGGCATATCCCCAGAATGAGATGGGTAGGTCAGCGAAACTCATCATGGACCGTACCATATCTAATAATGTACGATTTCTCCTTTCAGAGACACCATTGAGCTGAGGTGTATAAGGAGGTGTCCATTGGGATAATATCCCATGGTCCTTGAGGAAGTGAGTAAACTCTGTACTTAAGTACTCACCTCCTCGATCTGATCGAAGAGTTTTGATACTCTTTCCAGTCTGGTTCTCCACCTCATTCTTATACTCTCTGAATTTCTCAAAGGCCTCGGACTTGTACTTCATTAAGTACACATATCCATACCTTGAGAAATCATCAGTAAATGTAATGAAGTAGGAGTAACCTCCAATGGCATGAGTTGACATGGGTCCACATACATCACTATGTATGAGTTCCAACAACTCAGTGGCTCTCTCTCCAGTTCCACTAAATGGAGAGTTGGTCAGTTTTCCACGAATGCAAGGCTCACAAGTTGCATATGACACATAGTCGAATGGATCTAGATATCCATCATTTAGCAACTTTTGAATCCTTCTTTCATGGATGTGACCTAGCCTACAATGCCACAGGTATGCACTGTTCAACTCATCTCGTTTCCTTTTGGACACATTTATATTCATGATATGTGGAGTGGTGTCTAACATAAATAAACCATTATGCAATGTTCCTTTCGTGATGATCTTATCATCTAATAATATCGAACAACCATTGTTCTCAAAAACAAATTTATATCCACTAACTGTTAAACATGAAATGGAGATAATGTTTTTGATAATAGAAGGAACAAAATAACATGCATCTAATGCAATAAAAGCTCCACTAGGCAGATGTAGGGCGACCTCGCCAACAGCTAATACAACAACTTTTGCTCCATTACCCATCTTGAGGTCCATCTCGCCTCTCTCTAGTCTCCTAGGCCTTGCCAGAACCTGCAACGAATTACATATATGATAAGCACTACCGGTATCTAATACCCATGTGTTATCATAAGAGTCTGACAAATGGAGACTGATTATGAATGTACCTGAAGCTTCATCAAGCTTTTGTTTCGCCCTTTCTGCAAGGTACTCTTTGCAGTTTCTCTTCTAGTGCCCATCTTTACCACAGTGGAAGCACTGGCCTTTGTCCTTTGTTGGGTCTTTCTTAGCAACCTTTGCTTTACCTTGTTTGCCCTTGCCCTTTCCCTTCTTAAGGGACCTTTCTGCTTTCCTTTTCTTTCTGGTCTCACCAGTGTAGAGAACTGGCTTCTCTTTCTTAATAGTACTCTCTGCCTCCCTCAACATATTAAGGAGCTCTGGGAGAGTCACCTCAAGCTTGTTCATATTAAAGTTCATTATGAACTGTGAAAAAGAATCTGGTAGGGACTGAAGCACAATGTCCACACACAAGTTATCCTCTAGGACCATTCCTAGACCTGTGAGTTTCTCTATCCACTCAATCATCTTTAGGACATGGTTCTGAACCGGTGTCCCCTCAGTCATCCTAGCGCGGAAAAGGCTCTTGGATATCTCATATCGTTGAGTCCTTCCCTGTTCCTCAAACAATTTACGGACATGTAGGAGAATGGATCTGGCATCCATCTTTTCATGTTGTCTCTGTAACTCTGGAGTCATAGAGCCCAACATATAGCACTGAGCAAGAGTGGAGTCATCAATGTACTTCACGTAGCGAGCGATCTCATCCTCGCTTGCCCCTTCTTCGGGCGTAGGCATCACTGTATCAAGGACGTACACGATTTTCTCCACTGTGAGAACAATTCTCAAGTTACGGAGCCAATCCGTATAATTTGGACCAGTGAGGCGGTTGACATCAAGTATGCCACGTAAGGGATTTGAAAGCGACATTTTCTGAAAATAAAGATGTAGCAAAAATGAATAACATGCAAATTTTGCAAGAAATAAACTATCAAGATATGGACTTCTATCTTAATATGCTCCCACTATTTTACTAACGAGTCACGCGACACCCTCAGCACGTGAAACGGAAGTCTCCGGCAGACTTCTAGTGGGGATCAGGATCCAATCAGCGTCTTAGTGTAACCTCGAGGGACTCGACCAATCACACTAAGCCTAAAAGGTAGACAACTCTTGCCGATCACAACTCCTTGTGATTCCCGTCCTGTTTGGCCTCCGAATCACCATGGCCTCGAGGGACTCGACCAACCATGATGCTCGGTTAAGTCAACACCTTCGTTACAAGATGAGTCTGATTTGATGATATACCCTCGAGGGACTCGACCAAGCATATCATGCCCTCAGGTCACCGGTGACATCTCTATGTCGTAAGCAAGATAGCGAATCGCGATATAGGTGAGTCTCGAGGGACTCGACCAACTCAACCTACACCGGGATTCGGTTCCTACTCATAACGATGGAAGGCCACGTGGGTCAATCTAATTGCCTCACGTTTACCGACTTAATATTATCGAGAGATGTTTCTATGATTTGGTCTCCTAATATGACATGTCACACATATACATATTTAATATATATCTACATCGCATGCAAATATATATACATATCTAGTATGTGTATAAGCAATCACACCAGATGATCATGGACCACAACCTAATATGATTAGGCTCGAGCCAGTAGGCCTAATCACTCACATCAAGATCTATGTGTGCAACGGTGCATCTCCATGCCTTGTGATCGTCCATCTCGTCCTCGTCGGTTCCGTCGACATCTTGATGCATCTCCATGCATCACGATCGTCCGTCTCGTGGGTCCCGCTATGGCTTCCACGCTCCCGCTGCGCCTCCTCATGTGATTACAACTTAATCATAGGCACGCAGGCCCGACAATAAACGAGAAATATAATGGAGGTTCGCAGACCTCAATAATAATAATCACAAGTACACACATCACACGGTCCATGATCATCCGTCCACTCATCATACATCACATGTATAAATAATCATCATCATGTAGGACTACTAGATAATAATAAAAATAATAATCAACTAAACCTTTTAATTAATTAATATTTTCTGAAATCAGGGATATATAGGGAATTTCTCAATTCCTAAGGGTATTTTCGTAATTTGGACAAAAGACAGAAACTGGAATTTCTCAAATTCCGAGGGGCAAAACTGTCTTTTGCGCAGAAAACCCTAATACCCTTTCCCCTTTTCGCTGCTGCCGCCGCCGCCACCCTGCCGGCGGCGGCCTGTGCGGCGGGGCGAGGGCACTGCCCTCGCCTGCAGGCGGCACGCCCACTGGCGGCGATGCCGCTGCGGGTGGGCGCCCTCTTCGGGCGCCGCCGCCTCCGCGGGCGGTTCTACCCGCGAGTCAGCGCCCGCAGGTGGTGCTGCCTCGCTGGCGGCCGCCCCTGCGGGGTTTTTGCCCGTGGGAGCAGCGGCCACAGGCGCCGCTGCCCTGCGGTGCCTCAGCCCGCGCTGTTGCCCCGCGGCGCCTCTGCCCGCGGGCTCAGTGGCCGCAGGCGCTTCTACCGAGCGGGCTGCCAGCCCCGCCGGCCGCAAGCCTGCTGCAAGCAGACCGCCGGTCGGCTGCTGCAGGCACAGCGCTTGCGCATGCGCCGGCGCTGTGCTGCCTGGCTGCGGCTGCGGCTGGCTGCAGGCATGCAGATCGAGGGCAGCAACTGTTGCTGCCCTTCCTTGCTTTTGCGTCAACGATTTTGACGTCAATATTCTTCCTAAACACAACACACGCAGTTCAAAAACCAATCATTCGCACGAACAACCTGGCTCTGATACCACTGTTGGGAAATCATAAGGGGGCGACATCATATGCGCAGCGGAAGAACAAGAAAAACAAAAATCCCCGATTCCCAAAAAGATGTTCATCGTCGTGCGAAGATTGGTGCGCAAAATCCGCAAAAACACAAAACTGCGTATAGAGATTGTGTTACCTAGGGAGATCGTATATCCCTGTTTCCTTGCAGATCCTTAGGAGAGGGTGAAGGAGGTCAAGCGTCCTCCTCTCTAGCGGTGATCCACACAGCAGGGTTGCGACGACGCTCCTCAAAACTCCAGGCCTACTCTGAGGTGGAGAGGGAGAGGAGAATAGGAAGGGCAAGCAAAGACTCTAGCCTATGAGGCTGTGAATCCCTCCTATTTATAGAGATCCCGTGTCAAAACCCTAATGGGTCCTTTCCCTAGTGGGTATTGGATCTGCATCCAATAAGACAAGGGCTCCGTCGGATATCTCATATCCGAACCTCTACTCATCGCAATGCCTACCATATGTGTGTGACCCTCTAGGCCCAATATCGAGCTGGCCGTGAGTCATACCTGTCAGAACTCCTTCTAACTCAGTGAATTATTATCTCTGTAATAATTCACTCGACTCATCGACTACGGAAGTACTAGGCCACTACGCCGTAGTCCCCAGACGATACAGGGGAATCCAATCCATTGGACCTGTCTGTCCTCAATTACCATGTACCTATAGTCCCTCATCCATCTAATATCCCAGAGACCGTATATCGAGCATGGTGCTGTCAGACCCATACGGTTTCTACTCGAGTCTCGCTCTAATCGGATTCTCCCGGAGAACTCTTTCTCTCTCAACCCGAATGACCCTGGCCAGGGATTTGTCTGAGCAAGAACACATGGGATATTCCTCTCATGATACCGAGAGTGGATGATCCTCTATCGACACTCAATAGCCCTCGTAAGGTCGACTACCACTCCCAATGACCAGCTGTACTAGATCTGGGAACAGCCAAACCTATAAGTCTGGTATCAAAGAGTGGAGCACTCATACAGGACATCCTTGGTGTCTCAAGTCTAAGAACCAGATACACCACTAGGACTACGGAATCGTTGTCTGACAATAAGGCATCATCAACCATCCAGCATTCCGTAAGCGGATCAATCAGTGAACTCATTCTCCAATGAGCACCTGTACTGTATCCCTAGTGTCCCTACACGAGCAGCTATGAAACCAGCTGCATCCATCATATGGACGGGTATACAGCACACCAGTCTATCCGGTTATCACGATGTCCCTCTCGAGTAACCTATGACCGGGATTATTTAGGATATGTGTTTAAAGGTGAATCGATCTCATTATCGTGATCTCATCACGATCCGATTCCCATTGCATAAATCCAAGGACATCACAATATATATGCATTTATGCAATAGTTATAAAGTGATATACGCCAAAATATAATAAGCAAAAAGATTCTGTATCAAGTCACACGTGCCATCACTCACGTGATTGGCTTGCTGGGCACTTATGACTAGCACATTTTTCTTAATTTCGGAAATCTCATTAAAAACAACATGAATGGATTCTTCAATAATTAAAGTTCTTTTATTAAAGACACGAAAAGCTTTAGAAACCGAAGAATAACCAAGAAAGATTCCTTCATCGGATTTAGCATCAAATTTTCCTAAGTTATCCTTTTCATTTAAGATAAAACACTTACACCCAAAGACTTTAAAATATGAAACATTGGGTTTTTTTGTTATTCCATAACTCATAAGGAGTTTTGGTGAGTAAGGGTCTTACTAGTACTCTATTCAAAATATAGCATGCAGTGTTTACGGCTTCGGCCCAAAAGTATTTGGGTAGGCTGTGTTCATTCAACATGGTTCTTGCCATTTCTTGTAGATTTCGATTTTTTCTTTCTACTACCTCATTTTGTTGAGGATTTCTTGGAGTAGAGAAATTATGGTTATATCCATTGAGTTCACAGAATTCTTGGAAATCGTGGTTTTGAAATTCTCCACCATGATCGCTTCTTATTGACGAAATCATAGAACCCTTCTCATTTTGAACAAGTTTACAGAACTTGGTAAAATATCTAAAGCATTCATTTTTTTGTTTTAAGAAGTAGGTCCATGTATATCTGCTATAGTCATCAACAATGACAAAGGCATATTTGCTACCTCCTAGACTTGATGAAGAGATTGGTCCGAACAAGTCCATATGGATCAATTGTAAGGGCCTAGAGGTGCTTATTTGATTTTTAGTCTTGAAACTACCCTTAATCTGTTTACCTAATTGGCAAGCATCACATACATTATCTTTGATGAACTTGATATGAGGAATTCCTCTTACAAGTTCTTTAGATGATATTTGAGTGATTAGTTTCATGCTAGCATGACCTAATCTTCTATGCCATAGCCAAGCATCCTCATTTAAAACTGAAAAACACATTTCATTACACAAATCATTGATGTCAATAGTGTATACGTTATTTTGTTTTAATGCAATCATAGACATGTTTTTATGGGGTTTTTCAATGATACAAGCATTGGATTCGAATTTGACAATGTATCCTTTATCACATAATTGACTAATGCTCAAGAGGTTATGTTTTAAACCATCAACTAACAAAATATCTTCAATAAAGAAGTTGGATTTGTTACCTATGGTTCCTTTGCCAATGATTTTACCCTTGTTGTTGTCTCCGAAGGTAACATAGCCTTCATCTATGCTAGTGAGCTTAGAGAATTGAGATGGATCTCCGGTCATATGCCTTGAGCATCCACTATCAAGGTACCATCTCTTGCTCCTAGCTTGGGATGGTATGGGTTTCTACAAGAAAGGATAATTTTTAGGTACCCATTTGCTTTTGGGTGCCTCAAAGATAGATCTACATTGTTTATCATGTTGCATAGAGTTTATCATGGTTCCTTTAGGAACCCAAATCAATTTGTTTGGACTAATTTTCTTGAATGGACAATAATGTGTCCTGTGCCCAATTTTGCAACAAAAGTTGCATTTTGCTTGGTGTTGAACATGTAAGATGGGGCCTTTTATAAAAGTGGTTGGATTTAGGTGAGGACTTCTCACAAATCCAATTCCACTTCTTTTTGGAATATGACCCTTGTTTGCAAGGATCATGTTCAATGACTTGCTACCAACCTCGAATTTCTTCAAGGTGTCCTTGAGTAGCAGGTTTTCTTTTTGGAAAGTTTCTAAATCATGACATTTGATACATGAATTTAAACTATCATGATGTTCAACTTTTAACTTGTCAAACTCATAAGTAAGACTATCATGCATCTTTTTCAGCAATTTGTATTTTCTACTAATACTCTTGCATTCATCAAATAAGTCATTGAAAGCATTTAATAATTCATCGAAAGATAAATCAGCATTTAATGAATTCGTTACCTCCTCTCCGATGGCCATTAAGGCGTAATGAGCAACTTGCTCGGTGTTGGACTCCTCTTCCTCAGATGCGCTCGAATCATCCCATGTTGCTTTGAGCGCCTTCTTCTTTGTTGTTCTCTTTTTGGCTTGAGGACAATCACTCTTGTAGTGTCCCGACTTTTTGCACTCATAGCAAATAACTTGATCCTTCTTGGGTTCAAGTTTATTTTTAGTGTCATTCTTAAACTTGTTTCTTTTAATGAATTTTTTAAATTTTCTAGTTAGAAGTGCCAAGTCATCGTCACAGTCCTCATCACTTGAGTTTTCTCTCAAGTGATCTTCCAAAGTTCTAAGTGTCATATCCTTCCTGTTCTTTGGAAGGATGTCTTCTTGCTCTTCATGAGCTTTGCAAGTCATTTCGTAGGTCATTAATGACCCGATTAGTTCTTCAAGAGGGAAATTTCGCAGATCTTTTGCCTCTTGAATAGCCGTGACTTTAGGATCCCAACTCTTAGGAAGGGATCTTAGTATCTTATTAACAAGCTCAAAATCCGAAAAGCTCTTTCCGAGTCCTTTTAGACCGTTGACGACATCCGTGAAACGGGTAAACATGTCGCCAATGGTTTCACTCGGTTTCATCAGGAAAAGTTCGAAAGAATGTAATAGCAAATTGATTTTTGACTCTTTTACTCTACTTGTGCCTTCATGGGTCACTTCGAGTGTGTGCCAAATATCAAATGCAGTCTCACAAGTTGAAACACGGTTAAACTCGTTTTTATCAAGTGCACAAAATAAGGCATTCATAGCCTTTGCATTAAGAGCGAAAGCCTTCTTATCCGAATCGTTCCAATCGATCATTGGAAGAGAAGACTTTGAAAAACCATTCTCAACAAGATTCCAGAGTTCTATGTACATAGAAATAAGGAAGATCCTCATTCGGGTCTTCCAATAGGTGTAGTTCGTCCCATTAAACATGGGTGGATGTGTAATGGAATGGCCCTTTTGGTTTCCGGCGTAAGCCATCTCTCTTGGATTTTAATCCGTGTGAGAGTTAACCGGGCTCTGATACCAATTGTTAGGATCGAGAGCACTAAGAGGGGGGGGTGAATTAGTGCAGCGGAAATCTTTCAGCGATTAAAAATGAAAGCTGCGTTCGTTCGATAAAAACTATTTTGATGCAAAAGCCGATTCTAAGATTACTTATGATTAAGTGCAGTTTACGTCTAAACACAGTTTGCGTCTAAACGCAATATGCGTTTAAACACAATTTGCGTCTAAGCGCAGTTTACGTCTAAGCTCAGATTGCGTAAATCACTTGTTTAGATCAAAAGCAGTTTAAGCAGAAGTATAAAGACAGTGTGTTGCTATTGTACAGCCCAAAAAGTAATCTGCAAAAAGCAGATTTACGTCTAAACGCAGATTTACGTCTAAACGCAAATTTACGTCTGAACTTTGAAACTCGTTTGTAGACTCGCAGAAGGCAATATGCAGTTCAAGACGTAAACGTAAACTGAAATCTGATGATTATACGAGGAAAGCCGATTTACGTCTAAATGCAGTTTTACGTCTGAATGCAGATTTTCGTCTAAACCTTGAAACTCGTTCATAAAATTGCAGAAGATAGTTTGTAGTTATAAATAGAATCAAAACGTAAATGTAAACTTCAAAGAAACTCATTCGTAAAAGCGCAGAAGACAGTTTGCAGTTACGAAACGTAATCGTAAACTGTAATGTATGAAAATATGATTTACGTCTGAATGCAGATTCGGAAAGATCAGCACTTAGAAACTTGTTCGTAAAGGCGCAGAGAGCAGTAGCTATGTAGGAGGTTTGCAGTAATGATAAAGTGCTCAAAATAAACGCAAACCAGAGATTTAGAGTGGTTCGGTCAGTCTTGACCTACTCCACTTTTGGCTTCCTCCACCGACGAGGTCACTGACGTCAACTAGAGGCCTTCCTTCAATAGGCGAAGGCCAACTGCCCTTTTACATATTCACTCCTTTTGATGGGCTCAGGAGACAACCCTTACAGGACCTTTCTCTCCTCTCTTTACAACTCAAGACTTGAAGAACAGAAAGAGGAGAACTTTAGGACTTTACACAAATTTGAGCTCTTAGAATCACAGAAAAGATCAAGAATTCGGTGTAGGTCTGTATCTTTTCAGTGCTGAATGGGTGGGGTATTTATAGGCCCCAACCCAATTCAAATTTGGAGCTCAAAACGATCAAATCCCTGAATTCTGGGATCAGGCGGTTGTACCTCCTGACTGGAGAGGTTGCACCGCCTGGCAGAGCTCGAAGACTGAGCCTAGGCGGTGCCACCTCTTGACTGAGGTAGTTGCACCTCTCTGCCAGAGCTCGAAGACCGAGCTCAAGCGGTGCCACCTCTCTGTCAGGGAGGTTGCACCACCCAGTCTTGCTCGAAGACTGAGCTCAGGCGGTGCCACCTCTCTGTCATGGAGGTTGCACCGCCCAGTCTTGCTCGAAGACTGAGCTCAGGCGGTGCCACCTCCTGGCTGGGGAGGTTGCACCGCCCAGTCTCGCTGGGAGGCTTAGCCCAGGCGGTGCCACCTCCTGGCCTAGGCGGTTGCACCTCCTGGTGTAATCAGGGTCCGAATGGTTAGCTCCATTCGGCCCAATTTCAGTCTTTCAGGGGCCCAATTGCCCCAAGATTAAGCTAATAGGATCACCTCCCATTTTCCAACTTAATCAATGTGCTAACTACGATTAGATCTAAGACAATTTCTGCAGCTTTGCTTCGGTGCGTCAATCGCTTCTTCCGGCGAGTTTCCGGCGAACTTCCGTCGATCATCCGATGAACCCTCGGTGATGCTTCTGCGGACTTCCGGCAAACTCCTGGACTTTGCGACGATCCACTTGGCGAGTTCCAACGAGCTTCACTTGGCAAGCTTCTAGACTTCTCGGATCTGTTCTCGTAGAACCTCCGACGACCGTCCAAACTTCCGTCGAACTCTCGAACTCCCAACGTGATCATGAACTTGACTCCGGCGCAACTCCTGCTGCTTGTCTAACTTTCATCGTAGTTAATCCTGCACACTTATCTCAACACATAGATTAGACAACAAATGACAATTGACTTCATCATCAAAATCCGAGATTCAATAATCAGTACCGAGCTAATGGGCCTAATCACTCACATCAAGATCTATATGTGTAGTGGTGCATCTCTATGCCCTGTGATCATCCATCTCGTCCTCGTCGGTTCCGTCGGTATCTCGATACATCTCCATGTGTCACGATCGTCTGTCTCGGCCTCATGGATCGCTCTATCACTTCCATACTTCTGCTACACCTCCTCGTATGATTACAACTTAATCATAGGCACACAGGTCCAATAATAAATAAGAAATAAAGTAGAGGCTCGTAGGCCCAATAATAATAATAATCACAAGTACACACATATCACACAGTCCATGATCATCCATCTACATCATACATCACATGTAAATATCATTATGTAAGACTACTAGATAATAATAATATTTAATTAAATATTTTAATTAACTAATATTTTTTTGAAATTAGGGACATGCAAGGAATTTTTTGAATTATGATGGGTATTTTTATAATTTAGACAGAAAGGACAAAACTTGAAAATTTTAAAATTCTAAGGGGCAAAACTATCTTTTGCCCCATAAATGCCCTAATCCCCTCTTGCTTGCTGCGGTCGCTGCCACCTTGTCGGCTACGGCCCTCTACAGGCGGGCACACCCGTACCCACGGGGGGCGTGTTTACGGGCGGCACCGCCCTAACGAGTAGCCCCCCACGTGGGTGCGGCACTCGCAAGCGATGCCCCTACGGGGGTAGTGCTTGCAACAAGCTAGCACCCCCTTTGCGAGTGAGCACTGCCGCGAGCATCGCTCGCCCATTCAGGTGCCACTATAGGTGACTGTCAACCCTACGGGCTGCTCGCCCGCAGGCAAGGCCGCCCCTATGGATGCTATGCTTATAGATGCAATCGCTTACGCTACAAGCACAGCTCATGTGCGCAGGCAACTCTGCCTACAAGCGATCGGCCTTGCGGCTGCCGCTACATGTGGCTTGCCTACACATGGTCGGCCTTGCAGCCGCCACTTCAAGCCGCCTACCTGCATGCAGATGGCAGCCAAGGCTGCCATCTATGAGGGCAGTAAGGGCAACAATAGTTGCTGTCCTTTTTCACTTTTGTGTCAATGATTTTGATGTCAAAAGCCTTTCTAAAACACAACACTCGTAATTCAAAACCAATCTTTTATATAAACAATCTGGCTTTGATACCATTGTAGGAAAATCTGAGGGTGGCATCACATGCATAGCGGAAGAATAGAAAATAAAATTTTCTAGATTTCCTTAAAAAGGTGTTCATCATCATGCGCTAATTGGTGCACAAAATCCACGAAAAAGAAAAACACGCATGAGTTAATTATGTTACCTAGGGAGATCGTACATCCATGAATTTCTACAGATCTATAAGAGAGGATGAAGGAGGTCAAGCATCCTCCTCTCTAGCGGTGATCCACACGGCAAGACTGTGATGATGCTCCTCCAATCGCTACCTAAAACTCCACACCTACTATTTGAGGAGGAGAAAGGGAGAGGAGAATAGGAGGTGGGAACCAAGAAACCTCTAGCCTATGGGTGTTTGGTTCTCTCCTATTTACAAAGGTCTTATGTTAACTTAACCCTAATAGATCTCACCCTATTGAGTGTTAGATCTCCATCCAACTACCCAAGCCTCTTAGATTAGTGGATCTCTATCCAATAATCTTTCATTGGCTCCTATTGGATCTCATCCATAGGATCCAATAATTCAGAGGCTTATTGGATATCGAATAAGATAAGGGCTCCATCAAATATCTCATATTTGAACATCTACTCGTCACAATGCCTACCATATATGTGTGACCCTCTATGCCCAATATCAAGCTGGTCATGAGTCATACCTATCAGAACTTCTTTTGGCTAAATGAATTATTATCTTCATAATAATTCACTTGATTCATCAACTACGGACATACTAGGCCACTATGCCGCAATCCCCAAATGATATAGAGGAATCCAATCCTTTAGACATATCTGTCCTCAATTATCATATACCTATAGTCCCTCATCTATCTAATATCTTAGAGATCGTATATCGGGTATGGTGTTATCCGACCCATACGATTTTTACTCGAGTCTAGCTCTAATCAGATTCTCCCGTAGAACTCTTTCTCTCTCAATCCAAATTGTTAGGATCAAGAGCATTACTAAGAGGGGGGGGGGGGGGGGGGTGAATTAGTGCAGTAGAAAAATTACCACTTTCAAAAGTCTTCGTTTCAATTAAAACTGATTCCGACGAAAATCGTTTCGTAAAGATTTTAACTTGAAAGCATATGAGAGTGTAGAGAAGGCAGTAAGAAGGTAAAATATCTTGCAATAAAAGTAAATTGCTCAAAATAAAATATAAACCAGAATTTAGAGTGCTTCGGTCAGTGTGACCTACATCCACTTTCGGATTCCTCCTCCGTCGAGGTCACTGGCGTCTACTAATGGCCTTCCTTTAATAAGCAAAGACCAATCACATTTTATAGTACTTTCTTCTTTTCATGGGTTTAGAAATGGAGGACTCTAGCACTTTTTACAACACTTTAACACTCAAGAATTTAGGATTATACCAATACTTTCATGTCATTTTATGCAGAAAATGGTGAGGTATTTATAGGCACCAATTAGCTTCAGAATTGGAGCCAAAAAGTGTCACAACCCCATATTTCGGGGTACTGGCGGTACCACCACCATTATTGGGTGATACTACCGCTTGACACTTGACACTGGGCAGTACCACCGCCCAGTCTGGGTGGTACGACTGCCTGACAAAGCTCGGAGATCGAGCTCTGGCGGTACCACCACTTGATAGTGACGGTACCACCGTTGGTAGCATTAACTACCGGCGGTACCACCACCTAGACCACTTGGGACATCGAGTCACCCAAGCGGTGCCACCGCTGGTCATGATTTCAGGTGCTGAATGGGTTGTTCAATCTGGTCCAATTCAGCCCTATTAAGAGCCCAATTAGCCCCCATCTGAGTCAGTAAGATCACCTCCCAATCCTAACTCAACTAATATACTAACTACGATTAAGGCAAGCGATTAGTCCGGTATGTCGATTTCTCTAGGCGATCCTCTAACGAACTTCTCGGCGAGTCTTCTAGTGTGCTTCCGGTGAATTCTCAACGAACTCTCGGCAATCTTCTAATGAGCTCTCAATGATCTTCCAACGAGCTTCCAGTGACAAACTCTCGGTGATCTTCCGACGAACTCTCGACGATCTTCAGACGAGCTCTTGACGAGCCCTCGGTACATCATCCGAATCTTTGATTCCAGACCATCATCTGCTTTATTCCTTACTACTATCGTAGTTAATCCTACACACTTATCTCAATATATAGATTAGGATAAATAATTTATCAATTGATTTCATCATCAAAATCTGAGATTTAACAATCTTCCCGTTTTTTATGACAACCAATTGGTGGAGTTTAACCTTAACTCTCCCTATCTATATGCCATATAAACTTGAATTCACAACCTTGAATTCAAGCTTTGATTTAGAAATCACATGCATTGTGCATCACCATAATTTTAAGTCATCAAGATATTAAATGCACAATAACTTCATGCATGATAAAATGTTTCGGCATGGCCTTCCATCACTCTTTGCATGAAATATCATCATTATTGCATTGTAGCATTCAAAAGTTCACAATATTAAAAATATGATAATGCATCATTTGTATGATTAAAGAGATAACAACATCATAGAAATTTTCAGCATTGAAGAGATCACAACATCATAGAAATTTTCAGCACAGAGTTTCAACATCAAAGTAAGCAACATTTTAAGATTACAACATCAAAGTAAACAACATAAGAATACAACATCAAAGTAAACAATATAAGATTGCAATATCAAAGTAAGAACAATAAAAGAGAGGGATTTCGTCCACTTCTCCCCTTTTGTCATTAGCAAAAAAACATACATAGCTTATTCAGGTGGTGGCAAGTCAAAATGTCTAAACAAGGTATTAAGCTATTGATGAATCTGCTGCAACTCAATTAAAATTTGATCTTGACATTATTCAAATCTATCTTGATGTTGTTCAAATCGATCCATTCGAATCCCTATGTTGTCGATAGATGGGGGGGGACTTGCTCTATTGGAGGTATTGCTTCAAAGGGACCAGTAGGAGGAGATTGATTACCCATAAATATTGGTGTTTCAGGTTCTGGTTTAAGTGAGAGGGGATTAGTCTTTCTAGGTAATCTAATTCATATCCCATTTCTGAATATATACCTTAATCTTCGAAGTAGGTTTCTATTTATGACATTAAATTTATCTAGTTTTATAACTTCTTCGTCAAGTGGGATAACTGTGTCATAAGCATGGATAGTCTTGTGATCAGGCCACCATATGGAAGCATCATATCCTTTTTCGATAGTTCAATCATATTTTGTTGAATAAGGTAGCCAAAATAATTTTCATGTTTTTTCATAATCCAATACATTGTTCCTACTTCCATTTGGTTAACTTCATCATGATGATATTGTTTTGGAATTATAATGCTTATCAAGATGTGATGAAGTAGTTTAGTGTTGAAAGATAATAAATGTTCATAGCTTTTTGGAAGAATAGACATATTAAGATTACCGAAGATGAATACTAAGGCTTCAGAATAAGTGGTCACAACTGATGCTTCATCCCATTGGCCTCTAAAATAACATCTTTCTTTCTCCGTAATTCCTATGAGACTGCAAATTACGCTATCCGTAATGGGTATATGGTGTCCTAAGAGATACGTGAAGACCCTATTGTTTTCATCCACATGCAGATTATTATAGAATAATCTAATAAGTCTAGGATAGATAGGTTCACATATTTGAAGGATTGGTAGGATATCTAGGTTAGCAAACCATTGAATAGGTTCTAAATCACTTAATTACTCTAAATTAACATATTTACCCTTATGAATATTTATAGATTCTATGGTTGGAAATTTAAGGGCATGTTGATTAGAATCAAAAAGTAGGGAGTCATAGTTTTCATCTAATCTCCTCTTTCCTTTGTCCCTTGAGGATCTTCTAGAAGTCATGGAGACTATAATTATAAAGACAAATAAGAGGCAAAAATAAGTAATACAAAGAGGGAATCAATTTGGTTTAGGGATTACCTTAGTAGTTTTTCCTTCTTGTGATTACCAAGATGGTGTTTGAGATTGATCCTTGATTTAGTAGAAAATGAGGATTTTTGGGTTGCTAGAGAGAGAGCAAGAGGATCAAGAGGATTGGGGCTCTTTGGAGAAGTGTAGAATGGGTTGGGGTCAGTTCTACCGCCGGCCCTAGCATGTTCTTTATATAGGGCAGGCTGCGGGTGGTGGCACTGCCAGCTGGGCTGGCACTGCCAGCTGGGCGATGCTACCGCCTACAACCCGTGACCAGCTGGGCGATGCTACCGCTAGCTGGGCAGTGCCACTGCCTACAGGCAGCAAGCACTGCTTGCATTGAGGTGTGGTGCTGACATTGTGTGGATCCTTCTTGCAAGATTTTATCATTATGAAGTGCACATACTCATTCACACAAACATCATAGATTCTATTTTTGTAAGAGAAGAAAATTTGCATCATATAAAATTGGCATCATATAAAATTTGCATCAGAAGTTCATGATTCATACACGCATTATATATAAACATTGAACCATAAGTTCATGCATATAAAGTCTGTACGCAGTTCATGATTCAAGTGAATGATTTTGTAAAATAGATTTTGATAAGAAAATTCGGAGAAAATTTTAAAGGGGAACTAATGTATCTGAGAAATTTAGCATACCTAATTCTCTTCTTATAAAATCAAATTATTCCTCAATCAAAGGTTTTATAAAAATATCAGCCAATTTATATTTTGTGTTAATAAATTCTAAGATTACATCATTATTATTAACATGATCTCATATAAAGTGATATCTAATGTCAATATATTTAGTTCTAGAGTGCTGAATAGGATTTTTCATTAAACATATTGCACTTGTGTTATTATACTTTATAGGTATATTCTTCAAGTGAATTTCATAATATTCTAAAGTATTTTTCATCTATATAACTTGAGTACAGCATGCACCTGCTGCAATATACTCAACTTCAGTTATAGATAATACAATCGAGTTTTGTTTCTTGGAAAACCAAGAGACAAGTGTGTGTCCTAAAAATTGACATGTTTTGGATGTGCTTTTTCTATCTATTTGGCAACCAACAAAATTAGCATCGGCATAACAAAGCAATTCAAATTTTTTAGATTTTGAATATCATAATCCTAGTTTAGGAGTTTCTTTTAGGTATCTAAAAATCCCTTTGACAACTTTTAAATTGTTAGGATCAAGAGCACTAAGAGGGGGGGGTGAATTAGTGCAGCAGAAAACCTTCTATGATAAAAATCGCGTTCGTTCGATAAAAGTGATTTTGGTAGGAAAGCCGATTCGTAAATCACTTTAACTTTTGATTAAGCGAGATGCAGCAAAGATATAAGTGCAGTTTGCAGTTATGGTTCAAATCAGATAGTAGGCGCAAACTGAAATATGATATTCGTACGAAGAAATTGATTTACGTCTAAATGATGATTCGTAAATCACTTGACTAAGCGAGATGCAGTTAAAGCAAGGATATAAAGGCAGCTTGCAGTTATGATAGAAATCAAAACGTAAACGCAAACTGAAATACGATGATCGTACAATAAAACTGATTTACGTCTAAACGCTGATTCGGAAAGTGCAAAGCTTGAAACCCGATCGTATATGCGCAGAAAGCAGTAAGCTTTTCAGGAGATTTGCAGTAAGAATAAGATGCTCAAAGTAAATGCAAACCGAGATTTAGAGTGGTTTGATCAATCTTGACCTACTCCACTTTTGGCTTCCTCCACCGACGAGGTCACCGACGTCAACTAGAGGCCTTCCTTCAATAGGCGAAGGCCAACCACCCATTTATAGTTTCACTCCTTTTGACGGGCTTAGGAGACAACCCTTATAGAATTTTATCTCCTATCTTTAAAGTTCAGAACTTGGAAGAAAAGAGGGAGAAGAACTTTTGGCCTTTACAACTATTTTGAGCTCTAAAAATCACAGAACAAGATCAGGATTTCGGTGTATATTGAGTGCCCTTTTAGTGTTGAATGGGTGGGGTATTTATAGGCCCCAGCCCAGTTTGAATTTGGAGCTCAAAACTGTCAATTCCCAGAATTTCGGGATCTGGCGGTTGCACCTCCTGACTGGAGCGATTGCACCGCCTAGCAGAGCTCGAAGATTGAGTCTCTAGGCGGTGCCACCTCCTGTCAGGGGCATTTGCACCTCTTGCCAAAGCTCGAAGACCGAGCTCAGGCGGTGCCACCTCCAGACTGAGGCGGTTGCACCGCTCAGCCAGAGCTCGGAGACCGAGCCCAAGCAATGCCACCTCTTATCAGGGGAGGTTGCACCGCCCAGTCTCGCTCGGAGACTGAGCCCAGGCGGTGCCACCTCCTGGCTGGGGCGGTTGCACTGCCCAGTCTCGCTCGGAGACTTAGCCTAGGCGGTGCCACCTCCTGGCTTGGGCGGTTCAACCGCCTGGCAGAAATCAGGGTCCGAATGGGTTGATCCATTCGGCCCAATTTGGGTTTTTCAAGGGCCCAATTGCCCCAAGATTAAGTTAATGGGATCACCTCCCATTTCCAACTTAATCATTGTGTTAACTACGATATTTCCTAAGACATTTACTGCAACTTGCTCCGGTGCGTCAATCGCTTCTTCCGGCGAGCTTCCGGCGAACTTCCGTCGATCATCCGATGAACCCTCGGTGATGCTCCTGCGGACTTCCGGCAAACTCCTGGACTTGCGACGATCCACTTGGCGAGTTCCGACGAGCTTCTTTGGCAAGCTCATGGACTTCTCGGATTTGTTCCCGCAAAACCTCCGACGACTCTCCGAACTTCCGTCGAACTCTCGAACTCCCAACGTGATCATTGTCTTGACTCTAGCGTAACTCCTACTGCATATCTTACTTTCATCGTAGTTAATCCTGCACACTTATCTCAACATATAGATTAGATAACAAATGACAATTGACTTCATCATCA